>NW_022279436.1:0-4004 GCF_000004195.4 Xenopus tropicalis
GATTATTTAACAATAATCATCTGTCACCCTTATAATTGGGAAATCATTTGTCACGTGTGTTCATTCAGCAACATTTGCAGAACATTTTATTATTTATGGTTTGTTCATTTTAATTCATCTGTAAGCTAAAACCAGAGCCTAGCACGGTGATTGCTGCAGCCAGGAGCCAATTTTCATTATGCAAAACTTTATAAGTAGTAAGAAAACTCCTTGTTCAGTTCATTTATTTATGTGACTTTGGTATTTACAATTTTGCATTTGTTAAGCTAAATGCACATTATATGCCTGCATCTTTGCGCCAATCTATACAATCCCTTAATATCTTTCAATTTGCTATTGGAATAGGGTTTCCACCTTTTGTAGAAGAAACACCAGTTTTTTTCTTTCAGCTTCATTAATAACATTGGGATTAAGCATCATTTTTACTGGCCAAGTAGGTAAGAGGAAAATACACATATCTTCAAATTGTGGATATTTTTTAGGTTATCCGCGTTGATGTAACCACAGTGATTTTTGTAGAATTCCAGTTTTTTATCTTAGAAACACTTGCTAAAAATCAGTGCCATAGGATTTCTTAGCCTTTTTAGTGAAGTATGTAATTATTACAGTGTGCCATGTGGCTGCAACTTATATTAAAACAAGTGAAGGTGCAGAAGGTATAGGAGTGACCAGCAATAGTTTATAGAACCTTGTCATTTTATGTCATCACACAGCAAGTTAATGGAGAAGAAAATGAAGCCAAAGAGTTGGAAAGTAAGTAAAAAGACAATCTTTATACAGACCAGTATGCCACTGCACTGTGAAACACATAGTACTATGTCCCTTTGGGCTAGGGACATTAATATATTGTCCAGTATCGCACTCAGAACACAAACATTAGTTTGAGATTATTTTAGGAAGAGCTGAGGCTGTTGTGAATGCGACATTCTGGCAGACTACTAATTAGGCAAAAACAACAGTGCTAGTGTGTGCTTGGGTATTATATACATACCTATTGATATACTCACATATATTCATAAATATATCAAATATAAACTAACTGTAGATTTTGAGGTCACAGTAGTCTTGGGTATTATTCTTGTCCAATAAGTCATGCAAGCCACACTTAAAGACCTTAGATAGAAATAGGTTTTGCCATAACAACACAGAATACAATACAATACAAAGCAAACAGCTGTCCTTGAGGTATCTTCCTTTTGAAAGAGTTAGGAATATTCTTTAATCATGTAGAGCTCAACCTCTATTGGTCTATTTGGACTTTTTCAGAGACTGGAACTCATTTTTACTGTCCTCGGCACATGATTCTAACCACCAGACAAGCTGTGAGGCTGCTCTGCCCAGGAATGCCAAGCTGCTCAAGTCAAGCAGAAAACGTAGTGGTTTGCAGAAATCCCAGCCACAGCCATGATTAGCAGTTAAGTGATCCTTAGTGCTTTCCTCTGTCAGTGTCTGGGTGGTCTTGCTATGAATTCTGGATTATTCATGGTCTTTGCTGATGGATTTCTGTGCAATGTAATTTCTTTGTAGTAGCCCTAAAATTCTGCATTTATCTAACTAATTTTTCAGTTCAATTAACTAAATCATATATAGTTCTAGGAGGGGGTCTTTCCAGTAACTATTTCTAGGTTTCATCTTTGAATCTTTTTTGGTAGTTGTAGGGCAATTAGCTCACATCAAAGGACAAGGAAGGGAAATTCACTGTTGTGAATGTGTGCACCCCTACACAGTGTGTGCACCCCTCCACTCCTGTCTGCTAAAAATAGGTCTTGTTCCTGCTGTGCCGCCATCTATCACACTGCCCCAGAGACACCCTGCACTGTCCCAATGGCAAGCATATGTAGTAAAATAATGTTTACCCTACTATTCAGGTGCGTGCAGGACACCCAGATGATTCCTGGTATAGAAGATCACTGGAACAGTAGTATTGGGCAGGAATACAACCCTGGCTGGTCAGAGGTTGGCAACTACAGTGCATAATTAGTGGGGGTGCTTAACACATTGACAGCCCCCCAGTGACCTATGATTCAGGTCTTCTAGTAGGCCCTGGGTACACCAGTTTGACACTACTGCTGATGTTTCTACTACTGCTTTTGGGAGTCAATGCCTAGTTGCTGTTCTGTTCTGAGGTGGTCCCATTACCCAGTGTGAAACTCGAGACTTATAGATACAGAGGGGGGTAGAAGGGATCACTGTGTGGCTGACTAATATAGTTAATGTATGTCAGAACTTGGGTTTTATTACCCTGGATATCCAAAGTTCAGCAGTAATGACACTAATTGCCTTTATGAGGTTGCACAGTAATGCACAATCTTGAAGGAATTTTGTGCTGTATAAGAAATAAACATATATAAAATATGAGTTGTATGGTTGCGGATATTACTCACACAAGTGTGGGCCATTCACCTACGGAATACAATAGGTACAATAAGTACAAAGCATCCCAATCAAAGGCCTAAATAAATGGCATGATGTTTTTTATAGCATGCCCAGTCTATACATTGGCCTTATACTAAAAGAATATTAAATAAACCAGCACTTTAAAGGGAACCAATTGTACAAAACGTTTGCTTTCTATGACTGTGTGCACCTTCTATGGGGAAAGTAAGAGTGTTTTGTTGAGAAAACCCCTCTTACTAGCATTATGCCACCTGCACTAGAGAGGGGGAAGGACCTCCCAGTGTAAGTGGCCATGTTGGGGCACACACCTGTATATAATGTGTATGTGTCCCAGCTTGCTCATTATATAGATGCATGTGGACTGGGCAGTTGCAAGGGGGGTTTCCTTTGCGGTATAGCCACTGCTTCCCTCAGCTGGAGTGTGTGCTCTGTTAGCCTAGGCGCACTTGAGTGGCATGGATGACTAGTAAGGTTGTCAAACAAACAGTTTCCAATGTGGCACTTACATGCTGGACCCCCGGGCCAAAAATTAGGTCATAATAAACTGAGACCCAAACCACCCAAGCTTTCTGTAGCTGAATGACCCTCTTTGTGACCATTCCATATTTAATTAAAGGGAGAGACAGAGGGTTATTGCAAGTTTCTAAATATCCTTATGTGCCAACTACCATACATCCTATATTTGTCAGTTTTTTTATCATAAAGAACCGTGGCTCACTTAGCCTTCAGTCTAATCACCATTTGCCGTTTTGTAGATGAGATGTCACAGAACTAAAAAGTAAACAACATGCAAGTTCCAAAGAAAAGAATGATATTTTATTGAGCATTTCCCATTTATTGCTTTTTTTGTCTTTTGTTTTTAAAATTACCTATCCTGGCGTTTTATCCATTGGGAAGGTATTGTTTTTGGTCCTTTCTGTGAACCAACAATTTGGCCCATAATAACTCAGCACCTGATATCTTCTGGAGCATCCTAACATTATACTGTAGTGTAGATGAAGCTTTCTGTCAGTGTCATCTGAGTCATTTCATAATGAGATTTTGCAATCTCATGTTCTCCTTTTTTTCCTCTTTTAACAATAAATTAAGAGCTATTCCTCCAAAGGTGCAAACTCCTATTTCCCTTAGCAATCATGTATGAATGGACAGAGAACCAGGTCGAGATGACCTGAACTCCTTACATACTTGGTACGTGATATGATGCTTTTCTTTGCGAAGAGATGATGCGTCATATCCACAGGGCAAAACGCCTACTCCATGGATCAACAGTTCAAATTGTACGAAGAAAAGATGTCAGTGGCAAGGGTACAAATGGAAACATCTGCTAAAAGGGACCTGTCACCCTAAGAAATAATTCCAAATTATTTTCTGCTTTGTTTGTCAAGAAAAATAAACTTTGCTCATGCCATATAAATTATAATATAAATTTCTTATGACACATAAACCACAGGCAGTGTGTTTTGTTTTGCAGTAGACAAAATGACAGCCATGTAAATCCATATTTACTATTTTAATTTTAGGGCCTTTGCCTTTTAAGGACACTTTATCTTAGTACCTAATGAAATGTGGTGTAAACTATGCTTGGAATGTTTGGACTTGCAATTAGA
>NW_022279437.1:0-4015 GCF_000004195.4 Xenopus tropicalis
AATCTCGTCACAAGACCTCACACATTGGCAGTGCACTCTGGGTCAGCATAAAAAGCCGCAACAGTTAGTATTAAAATCGGAGAGGTCTCTAAAGAACTGTGCTGTCACGAAACGCGTAAGACCTCAAGCTGTGTTTTTAGATGTACAAATAAAGGTTGATCAAATTTAATAATAACTGTTGCGGCTGTTTATGCTGACCCGGAGTGCACTGCCAGTGTGTGAGGTTTTGTGACGAGATCTTTTCCTAAAGTCTCCATCTTGTCCTACTGACTCTATCTTGTCCCACTTGGTGCCCATATGTGCTTTGCCCAAGGCGGCTATCTATGTATAGACTCCTTATAGATTTTGCATGCAGATGGTTTTCAAAAACTGTGTTTAAAATGGGATAATTTACTAATTTGGCCATAGTCCACATTTCTGATAATGCCCCTTCCTTTGTAGTGCCTAAATCTCTCAGGTGCAACTCTTTGCTCCTCTTGGTAGATACACCTCTGTAGGTTTTCTATGTAGGTGGCCCATACATGTAACATAGTAACATAGTAAGTTAGGTTGAAAAAAAGATGTTCAATGTTCAACCATAATGCCTATATATAACCTGCCTAACTACTAGTTGATCCCGAGGAAGGCAAAAACCCCATCTGAAGTCTCTCTAATTTGCCTCAGAGGGGGAAAAATTCCTTCCTCACCCCAAGATGGCAATCGGACCAGTCCCTGGGGCAACTTGTACTAAAAGCTATCTCCCCTACCCCTGTATTCCCTCACTTGTACTGAGAGCTATCCCCCCTACCCCTGTATTCCCTCACTTGTACTGAGAGCTATCTCCCCTACCCCTGTATTCCCTCACTTGTACTGAGAGCTATCTCCCCTACCCCTGTATTCCCTCACTTGTACTGAGAGCTATCCCCCCTAATTCCCTCACTTGTACTGAGAGCTATCCCCTACCCCTGTATTCCCTCACTTGTACTGAGAGCTATCTCCCATACCCCTGTATTCCCTCACTTGTACTGAGAGCTATCTCCCTAACCCTGTATTCCCCACTTGTACTGAGAGCTATCTCCCCTACCCCTGTATTCCCTCACTTGTACTGAGAGCTATCTCCCCTACCCCTGTATTCCCTCACTTTACTGAGAGCTATCTCCCCTACCCCTGTATTCCTCACTTCTGAGAGCTATCTCCCATACCCTGTATTCCCTCACTTGTACTGAGAGCTATCCCCCCTACCCCTGTATTCCCTCACTTGTACTGAGAGCTATCCCCCCTACCCCTGTATTCCCTCACTTGTACTGAGAGCTATCTCCCTACCCTGTATTCCCTCACTTGTACTGAGAGCTATCTCCCCTACCCCTGTATTCCCTCACTTGTACTGAGAGCTATCTCCCCATACCCCTGTATTCCCTCACTTGTACTGAGAGCTATCCCCATACCCCTGTATTCCCTCACTTGTACTGAGAGCTATCTCCCCTACCCCGTATTCCCTCACTTGTACTGAGAGCTATCTCCCATACCCCTGTATTCCCTCACTTGTACTGAGAGCTATCTCCCCTACCCCTGTATTCCTCACTTGAACTGAAGCTATCTCCCCTACCCCTGTATTCCCTCACTTGTACTGAGAGCTATCTCCCCTACCCCTGTATTCCCTCACTTGTACTGAGAGCTATCTCCCCTACCCCTGTATTCCCTCACTTGTACTGAGAGCTATCCCCCCTACCCTGTATTCCCTCACTTGTACTGAGAGCTATCCCCCCTACCCCTGTATTCCCTCACTTGTACTGAGAGCTATCCCCCCTACCCCTGTATTCCCTCACTTGTACTGAGAGCTATCTCCCCTACCCCTGTATTCCCTCACTTGTACTGAGAGCTATCTCCCCTACCCCTGTATTCCCCACTTGTACTGAGAGCTATCTCCCATACCCCTGTATTCCCTCACTTGTACTGAGAGCTATCCCCCCATACCCCTGTATTCCCTCACTTGTACTGAGAGCTATCCCCCATACCCCTGTATTCCCTCACTTGTACTGAGTGCTATCCCCCCTACCCCTGTATTCCCTCACTTGTACTGAGAGCTATCTCCCCTACCCCTGTATTCCCTCACTTGTACTGAGAGCTATCTCCCCTACCCCTGTATTCCCTCACTTGTACTGAGAGCTATCTCCCCTACCCCTGTATTCGCTCACTTGTACTGAGAGCTATCTCCCCTACCCCTGTATTCCCTCACTGTACTGAGAGCTATCCCCCTACCCCTGTATTCCCTCACTTGTACTGGTACTGAGAGCTATCTCCCCTACCCCTGCCCTCACTTGTACTAAAAGCAATCTCCCTACCCCTGTATCCCTCACTCTGAGAGCTATCTCCCCCTACCCCTGTATTCCCTCACTTGTACTGAGAGCTATCTCCCCTACCCCTGTATTCCCTCACTTGTACTGAGAGCTATCCCCCCTACCCCTGTATTCCCTCACTTGTACTGAGAGCTATCTCCCCTACCCCTGTATTCCCTCACTTGTACTAAAAGCAATCTCCCCTACCCCTGTATTCCCTCACTTGTACTGAGAGCTATCTCCCCTACCCCTGTATTCCCTCACTTGTACTGAGAGCTATCCCCCCTACCCCTGTAATTCCCTCACCTGAGAGCTATCTCCCCTACCCCTGTATTCCCTCACTTGTACTGAGAGCTATCTCCCCTACCCCTGTATTCCCTCACTTGTACTGAGAGCTATCTCCCCTACCCCTGTATTCCCTCACTTGTACTAAAAGCAATCTCCCTCACTTGCTAAACAGACACCCAGCCCCTTCATGTACCCATATAATGTATCAGCCAGCACGACTGATTTGGGGAGGGAATTCCACAACCTCACTGCTCTCACAGTAACAAATCCTTTCCCAATATTTAAATGGAACCTCCCTTCTTCTAAACGGAGTGGGGCCCTCGTGCCCGTTGGAAGGTGGCCCTCATGCCCTACTGGTAAATAAAGCATTAGAGAGGTTATTATATGATCCCCTTATGGTTATAATTGAGCTGCTATAAAACAATTATTTCCTACCTACTTGGAGCCCTGACTTGTTTGGGGTGCGAGCCAGAAATTCTGGGGAATCCCCACTTCATATCAATCGTTACTTTATTTAATCCCTACACCAGTCAGATAATGAATTTATCCTAATAGCATGATTAGAAATTGATCAATGCCAAGGCAGCGGTTCTGATTTGGATCCTCGTGTGGCACAGACAACCTGAATCCCAGCCATTAGGTTCAGAGGGTTTGGAAGCTACTGTAATTTGCCGGTGTTATCATTATCAGCACAATCTTCTATATGGTTTGGTTTATTGGGGGGTTGGCACACAGGCCAATGTTAGAGATAAAACTAAAAAAAATGCTAGTTGCGCCCAGTAACTTAATGTTTACAATGGAAGATTAAAAGAATTCTGTCATGATTTTTATAGTGTAATTTTTATTTCAAAATGACACTGTTACACAGCAAATAATTCCCTCTGCCATTTAACCTTTTATTCTTGAACCAACAAATGTATTTGTAGCTGTAATATTGGTGTGTAGGCGCCATCTCAGTGCCTTGTGCCTGAGTCTGAGCTTTCAGCCAGCGCTACACATTAGAACTGCTTTCAGCTAACCTATTGTTTCTCCTACTCCCATGTAACTGGAGGAGTCCCAAGCCGGACTTGGATTTCTTACTATTGAGTGCTATTCTGATACCTACTGGGAGCTGCTATCTTGCTCCCTTCCCATTGTTCTGCTGATCGGCTGCTGGGGGTGAGGGGGGGGATATCACTCCAACTTGCAGCGCAGGAGTTTCTCCTACTCCCATGTAACTGGAGGAGTCCATAGAAAGAAATGGTTATCTCAACTGCTTTTTTTGCCCCTTAAAAGCAATGCTAAATGCAGCACGGATGTAGGCGGAATAACAATTTAATTTCCTCAAGCAATTAAAAAAAAGGATTTATAAAATAACGGCATATAAGCCATTAAAGGGAGTGAGGTGGCACCTGTACTTTATGACTTTAGGA
>NW_022279438.1:0-3937 GCF_000004195.4 Xenopus tropicalis
TACTATCCAATACTAATGGGCAGCCACTGGGGAAACACAGCATTTATCTCTATGAATGAAAGGGATCTTGCTATAATTATGAAATGGTATCAGAAACAAATACATCCCAATAACACACACAAGGGAAAAGGCTAACTGGCTCCTCTGGTTATTCTGCTTAACAGGACTCTGAACCATGAAGGGATACACATGTAACATGGGGTAAGTAAGGAAATAAACTTACATTTGACAACAGGGTTATTTTTTTTTTAGTGAAATGTTTCATATTCCCATGTTGCACTACAGACAGGGAGCCTTTAGTTTATATAGAAAACTTACTTCTATTTACATATCATCTGTATTCAGCTGAACTGCAACTCTCAGAGCCATGAAGTTACTGAGTGCCAGCAGCGATCCCTTAATTGCCCCATAGGGACTGGCACTCAGGAGCCATAGGGAGAGCTGCCGGCTCTATAAATGCTCAGATGCCTCCAGTACATTACACACTGCCGGTTACAGGGCAGGGGGGCACCCAGACTGTCCCATTCCTGCCATACAAGCACCCACAGGTACCGGCTATTAACTCCCAGAGTATGAGCAGCCCAGCCCCCATACCAGGTGCAGGTGCCCAGCCTCAGGGAAATCACGCAGTTCCCTTGGTACATTGGCGCAGACCCCACTATCACCCCCCCCCCCCCCCCTCTGGGGCAGTTGCGCTAAGTACCGATCCTTCCCAGGACCCTGACACTTACCGGCTGCTGAGGGTCAGTCGGGGCCGAATCGCTTGAGGATCCATTCAGGTGCAGCCTGTAACTATCGGGCCCCTCCTCCTCACCGGCAGATTCGGTGTCGGTACCGCTGGGTTGGTACCGGAGTGCAGCTGGGTTGGTACCGGATTCCCTCTCCCCCTGGGGTCCCGGTACCGACTGAGCAGGTTCGGCCTGAGGGCACGATTGGTACATAGCGACAGGCAGAGATAGAGCAAATGTGACAGAGAGAGACAGAGAGACAGAGAGAGAGACAGAGAGAGACAGAGAGAGAGACAGAGATACAGAGAGAGAGACAGAGAGAGAGACAGAGATACAGAGAGAGAGACAGAGAGAGAGACAGAGAGAGAGACAGAGAGATACAGAGAGAGAGACAGAGATACAGAGAGAGAGACAGAGAGAGACAGCTCCGAAACGCTCTGTGGCTTCTAAGCGGTCAAGTACCGGAACGCGAGAGAGAGAGAGAGAGGCGGGTCACACGCAACCTCCGAGACCACACCCTAATTCTCCCGCAGCCGACCCGATACCCAGCCCCGACCCCTCCTACCAACACCCTCATGTGCCCCTTAGCCTTTACTAATGTGGGACCGACAGAACTTTCTATTATCTTCGCTTCTAAACTTTATAATACAGTTAGGGGAAAGCGTAAATAATCAGTCAGGAAGTGTGATACAGAAATCGCTGATGCACCTACAGTTACCGCTGCGATTTCCTACTGCCACCAACCTGCCTGGTCTGTGGTTAGCAGCTACCTACCCCCTGCAACTACCTACCCCCCAGGGGCTACCTACCCCCCTGGGACTACCTACCCCCCCCCCCCAATCACAGGGTCTACTTCCTTTGTAGTTATAACCTACATTCTTTAGTAACCCTTTACCTTAGGGGGAGATATGGTGGGGGGGGGGGGGGTGACTGTTACCCCAATGTTTCTATATATCTGTAACCTTGTTATGGGCTAAGGGGGCCCAGCCTGAAGGCCAGTTAGGGGGGATTTGGGGTGAGTGCTTATTTGTGCCCTGGGTACCCCTGGAACTATAGCAGGGTGACTGTTACCCCAATGTTTCTATATATCTGTAACCTTGTTATGGGCTAAGGGGGCCCAGCCTGAAGGCCAGTTAGGGGGGGATTTGGGGTGAGTGCTTATTTGTGCCCTGGGTACCCCTGGAACTATAGCAGGGTGACTGTTACCCCAATGTTTCTATATATCTGTAACCTTGTTATGGGCTAAGGGGGCCCAGCCTGAAGGCCAGTTAGGGGGGGATTTGGGGTGAGTGCTTATTTGTGCCCTGGGTACCCCTGGAACTATAGCAGGGTGACTGTTACCCCAATGTTTCTATATATCTGTAACCTTGTTATGGGCTAAGGGGGCCCAGCCTGAAGGCCAGTTAGGGGGGATTTGGGGTGAGTGCTTTGCAACATTGTTTAAACAGTAACAACCGGGAGTTCAGCATCAATGGTCGCCTGTGGTTAATCTCAGCTACTGGGTGCCATTGCCCTTAGCGGCAGGGAAAGGTCATTAGATTTGGCTTTTGTTTCCTGCAATCCTGTTTCATAAGTGTTGTTACCAATGCATTTAACAAGTGTAAGTAGGTAATTACATGACTAGTGCTGCATTGAAATGTATCTTTGTCAATTAAATCCATTGGCTGCCTGCCATCAGGAAACAGATACCTGAAGCGGATTTCCTTCTATCAATATTATTAAACCCCCAATCTTGCAGCCGTTTCCTATTGACACATTAAACGTTTCCTTAACCGGCCACTGAAGAGATTGATTACAATTAACTCCAAAAACCACAGAAAAGGAGGAATTAATATTAGGAAATTAAGGTATATTTTCAGCAGTTTTATTTCATATTACCACAACATTACTGTAATTTGGACACAAGATGCAACAGACTCTCTAGGGAGATGGGAAACAGCTAGTTTGTCTTCACTACACTTCAGCCCCCACTTACTGCCACTCATTGGGCAACTCCCACCCATGTACAGGCCTATAGTCAGGTCCCACCCCCAAGGCACCGGGCCCCCAGCCTGTACTAGAGGGGTACGAGAGTTGCCCAATAATGCTCACTTTACAAATGTATCCCAATTATTTGTTATTTCCTTGACATGTACTTTCATTATCCATTATGTAGGCATTAATTCATTAATTAATTAGCCTGTAATTACATGGGATGATGTTCTTACCTAAGTAAAGGGGGGGGGGGGGTTGAGTTAACAAATACACGCTAAAAACATATATTTAATTTTATAGGAATTTTAAAGGCACATAAGAGTATTTATTTGTCAGTTCCAAATGAAACTATTGGATTTGGAATGTGTGCCGAGCGCAGGGAAATGCAGGATAAATGGGAATTAAATGGAACCCAACTCTGAGCCCCCAAGGCAGAATATAATGGGATTAATTAGCCGATATGATCAGGGGCGACTCAAATGCACATAAAGCACACAAACTGCCCCCGTGTGAGAGTGACCCCTACAGGCTACTTTCCATATAGAACATTTGGACCCATTGACACAATTTCTATAAGAATGAGGGAACCCAGCCTGCCCCCCCACAGCTGAACTACAACTCACAGGGGTGTCCCAAGGCAGCACCTCCAGCCCCCAAACCTGCCCCCCCCCCACAGCTGAACTACAACTCACAGGGGTGTCCCAAGGCAGCACCTCCAGCCCCCAAACCTGCCCCCTCCAGCTGAACTACAACTCACAGGGGTGTCCCAAGGCAGCACCTCCAGCCCCCAAACCTGCCCCCCCACAGCTGAACTACAACTCACAGGGGTGTCCCAAGGCAGCACCTCCAGCCCCCAAACCTGCCCCCCCACAGCTGAACTACAACTCACAGGGGCGTCCCAAGGCAGCACCTCCAGCCCCCAAACCTGCCCCCCCCCCACAGCTGAACTACAACTCACAGGGGTGTCCCAAGGCAGCACCTCCAGCCCCCAAACCTGCCCCCTCCAGCTGAACTACAACTCACAGGGGTGTCCCAAGGCAGCACCTCCAGCCCCCAAACCTGCCCCCCCACAGCTGAACTACAACTCACAGGGGTGTCCCAAGGCAGCACCTCCAGCCCCCAAACCTGCCCCCCCACAGCTGAACTACAACTCACAGGGGTGTCCCAAGCAGCACCTCCAGCCCCCAAACCTGCCCCCCCACAGCTAAAGCTCAAGACCGGATGGTAGACTCCAC
>NW_022279439.1:0-3827 GCF_000004195.4 Xenopus tropicalis
CCTACTGTCTCCATCTTGTTGTACTCTCTCCATCTTGCCCTACTGTGTCCATCTTGCCCTACTGTCTTCATCTTGCCCTACTGACACCTTCTATCACCAATGCTCCCTCTCTTTGGCTGCTGCTCTCCAGAGCCTGGGTGTCTGCCCCAGTTGAGCCCATATAACACAGATGTGGGACCTGTCTCAGTTGCAATTTTTATGACTGGGACATTATTTAAATCATGATACAGGTAAACATGTTATGACAAGGAGCCATTATAACTGCAGCACCAGTCACAGTATTATCACTATATTATCCAATGTTCTTGTTTAATGCTTTTATGATAAACTCATAAATTAATTTTTGCCAACAAAGATCAAGGCCGACACCTCATTAGTGGGAGTGGGATGGCACACAGGGCAATGATTGCTTTCACTTTCATAATGAATGTATTTTCCCATAAATTGCACCCTTCTCAGTTATCTGTGTTGGAATATGGACCCAGTTGGATGGCAATAAAGAGAAATATGTCCCCCGAATCAGAATGCTAAGGATTAGGCAATACCCAGAGGGCTTTGTGGCTCTTGCTCATTGTCCTGCTTCTTTATTGTTATGAAGGTGGGGGCTTGGGTTCCATCTTCTAAACTCAGGAGGCTCCCAAAACTTGGAAGGGGTGAAATACAAGCCTGTTTGGTATAATAAATTTACACCAACCAGTGAATTTGCAATTATAGCGATGAGCAAAGTCGTGTTTCGCATTACCATAAAATTTGCAATATTCTGTAATTTTCCAGAAGATCTGCTTTTCCATTATAATAATGATTATCTTCCTGTTCAAATGATCCGCTACAGGAACGTTGTCCTCTCCTTTCATGGGACCAAATGTGCCACCAAACAGGGGACGTGAATTTCTGCTTGAAGACTTGATTCAGATTGGGAACTGGTTCCCCCCACTGCTTGTTAATATAAGCCCCTGCCATGAAGCTGTCTGATTGGATCTTTAAGTTCTTACCTTTTAACAGGTGTTGGAAGGCTAAAATGGCTTTGTAATCAGCTCTTAGCACTGAAATTAGATGCCATGGAACCCTCCGTTGGATTTTAAGTACCTTGTTCTGTCAGCTGGTTTAAAGGGATTCTATCATATTTATGGGGCAATTTTTATCTCTAAATGACACTGTTACACAGCAAATAATTCCCTCTGCCATTTAACCTTTTATTCCTGAACCAACAAATGTATTTGTAGCTGTAATATTGGTGTGTAGGCGCCATCTCAGTGCATTGTGCCTGAGTCTGAGCTTTCAGCCAGCGCTACACATTAGACCTGCTTTCAGCTAACCTATTGTTTCTCCTACTCCCATGTAACTGGAGGAGTCCCAAGCCGGACTTGGATTTCTTTCTTTCTTCTTGAGGGGGGGGGGGGATATCACTCCAACTTGCAGCGCAGCAGTAAAGTGTGCGTGAGTCTGAGCTCTCAGCCAGCGCTACACATTAGAACTGCTTTCAGCTAACCTATTGTTTCTCCTACTCCCATGTAACTGGAGGAGTCCCAAGCCGGACTTGGATTTCTTACTATTGAGTGCTATTCTGATACCTACTGGGAGCTGCTATCTTGCTCCCTTCCCATTGTTCTGCTGATCGCCTGCTGGGGGGGAGGGGGGGGGGATATCACTCCAACTTGCAGTGCAGCAGTAAAGTGTGCCTGAGTCTGAGCTTTCAGAAGGAGCCAGCGCTACACATTAGAACTGCTTTCAGCTAACCTATTATTTCTCCTACTCCCATGTAACTGGAGGAGTCCCAAGCCGGACTTGGATTTCTTACTATTGAGTGCTATTCTGATACCTACTGGGAGCTGCTATCTTGCTCCCTTCCCATTGTTCTGCTGATCGGCTGCTGGTGGTGAGGGGGGGGATATCACTCCAACTTGCAGCGCAGCAGTAAAGTGTGCCTGAGTCTGAGCTTTCAGCCAGCGCTACACATTAGAACTGCTTTCATCTAACCTATTGTTTTTCCTACTCCCATGTAACTGGAGGAGTCCCAAGCCGGACTTGGATTTCTTACTATTGAGTGCTATTCTGATACCTACTGGGAGCTGCTATCTTGCTCCCTTCCCATTGTTCTGCTGATCGGCTGCTGGGGGGGAGGGGGGGGGATATCACTCCAACTTGCAGCGCAGCAGTAAAGTGTGACTGAAGTTTATCAGAGCACAGGTCACATGGCTGTGGCACCCTGGGAAATGAAGAATATGGCTAGCCCCAAGGGAAAAACAGATTACAATGCAGGATTCTGCTGGGGAAGCTCCATTAACTGATGGGTTTGTAACAAACATCTTTTCCCGTGGCAGTGTTGCTTTAAGTTCTTGGATCTGGGGAGGGAGTCTCAATAATTTACATTGAGAGAGCAGTTCCAGGAAGGCTGAGAATACATTGCTATAATCTTCTAGAAAGAACCCTTCAAAACCTATATTGCTCAGTGGCTCAATAAGATAATTCAGACGGCCTACATTAAAAAGAATCTTTTACTGCTCTTTCAAACATGACCCCACTTATCTTGGGTCTCTCCCCCTCTGCCTGGAGCAGTGTTAATCCTTGTGTTTGACATTACAGGGTGAATATCCCAGCCTCACAGAAACCTACCTTTGAAAGGAAAGCCTCCAGGTAGTGGGCTAACCAGGGACACTAGAGTAAAGAATATATCAAGGCTAGGATTGGGTATAGTGTGGAGGATTATGGGTCCAGGCTCAGTTTGTACTTAAAGGAGAAGGAAAGGTAGAAACTAACTCACAGAAAAGCTGCAGTGAGTCCTCTATCAAAACACTGGATTTCTCGTCTCCTTTTGTGTAAACATGTTCTTCTGTGTCAGACTTCTTCTCAGAAATATCCTTCATTCCCAGGGCCCCAAGTATGAGCAGCTCTCTCCTCTCCTCCCCCTCCCAAATCTGTGTAATCTGAGCTACCAGCAGCAGGAAGCTACTGAGACCGAGCTAAAATGGCAGCTGCTATTTTAAAAAAACAGAGGGAGCTTCTAGGGCTGTTACTCAGGTATGGTAAAGCTTTCTGCAGCATAAATATAGGGTTCTAGGTGGCACTAATGTGGCGTATCTATTGGTAGTAAAACACCAAAATGCCTTTCCTTCTCCTTTAATACAGCTATGAAATTTGTCCTTAAAAATACGCTATAAATCTTCCACAGCAAGTAGCAGGGTGCTGCCAAACGGACTGGGGCAAATGGCAATTTTGGCCAAGTATAATTTACTTGGGTTTATGGGGATTCCTGACTCGTATAGATCTAAACACCTCAGTGCTCCGCTTCCAAAATCCCCATACTGGTGCCTAGGATACGTCTAGAATTACACAATGTACAATAATGATCTAGAACAGTGCTGCCCAACTTATTACATGTAGTGGGCGAATCATTTCTCATAGAGTATGTCAGAGGGCTGGATTTAATTCAAATTATGATGTCATACAGTGAAGTCTATGGAGCTTTTGAGCAAACGGAGGGCCATAAAAATCCTTTGAAAGGGCCACATCCAGCTGGACAGCCCTGATCTAGAACATATTTTAACCGATGTTCATTTGCACAAACAAAGGTTTCTTATAGAAGGAATCAGAAGAACGTTCTTGAAAAGGATATTTTATTGATCAAGTCCACATTGCAATGGAATGGCTTCACTGCCAGTAAAGTGGGCGGACCTTCCACATAGACAGGGACCTCCCCCCCATACTGGCGAATCAGATAAAATGTCTCTGAGCCAGACGTAAGTGCAAATACCAGCCATACGGAAAAGCTTAACTGGGTGGAGCGCAAGTGCCCGAGTAGCGTTCAATCTAAGGCACGTATGGCTACA
>NW_022279440.1:0-3579 GCF_000004195.4 Xenopus tropicalis
ACAGTACAGTATGGGGGTACAGCTTATTGTGTGCCCAGAACATTCCCTCTCTGTATATTTGTATTTATACATATGGGTAGGGGGTGCCATAGTGTTTCCCTTAGACAGTACAGTATGGGGGTACAGCTTATTGTGTGCCCAGAACATTCCTTCTCTGTATATTTGTATTTATACATATGGGTAGGGGGTGCCATAGTGTTTCCCTTAGACAGTACAGTATGGGGGTACAGCTTATTGTGTGCCCAGAACATTCCTTCTCTGTATATTTGTATTTATACATATGGGTAGGGGGTGCCATAGTGTTTCCCTTAGACAGTACAGTATGGGGGTACAGCTTATTGTGTGCCCAGAACATTCCCTCTCTGTATGTTTATGGACAGAAATGGCGGGTGCGTTCGTGGCGGTGTTCCTGCTGGCGCTGCTGTACGAGGGGCTGAAGATCTCGCGGGAGGCCTTACTCAGGAAGTCACAAGTCAGTATTCGCTATAACTCCATGCCGGTGCCGGGGCCCAATGGGACCATACTGATGGAGACCCACAAAACAGTAGGGTAAGTGGCCACCAGTAGGTGTTTGTGGGTGTGGCTAGCATTAGGCACACACTTCTCATTGGCTGGCATGGTGGGCTACTACAGTTGGCACATATTCTGTATTTGCCCAGAATCCCTCTGTATTTGCCCAGAATCCCTCTGTATTTGCCCAGAATCCCTCTGTATTTACCCAGAATCCCTCTGTAGTTGCCCACACTGCCTCTGTCTTTGCCCACACTGCCTCTGTAATTACCCACACTGCCTCTGTCTTTGCCCACACTGCCTCTGTCTTTGCCCACACTGCCTCTGTCTTTGCCCACACTGCCTCTGTCTTTGCCCACACTGCCTCTGTAATTACCTACACTGCCTCTGTCTTTGCCCACACTGCCTCTGTAATTACCTACAATGCCTCTCTTTGCCCACACTGCTTCTGTAATTACCTACAATGTCTGTCTTTGCCCACACTGCCTCTGTCTTTGCCCACACTGCCTCTGTCTTTGCCCACACTGCCTCTGTCTTTGCCCACACTGCCTCTGTCTTTACCCACACTGCCTCTGTCTTTGCCCACACTGCCTCTGTCTTTGCCCACACTGCCTCTGTCTTTGCCCAAACTGCCTCTGTATTTGCCCACACTGCTTCTGTAATTACCTACAATGCCTCTCTTTGCCCACACTGCCTCTGTAATTACCTACACTGCCTCTCTTTGCCCACACTGCTTCTGTAATTACCTACAATGTCTGTCCTTGCCCACACTGCCTCTGTCTTTGCCCACACTGCTTCTGTAATTACCTACAATGCCTCTCTTTGCCCACACTGCTTCTGTAATTACCTACAATGTCTGTCCTTGCCCACACTGCCTCTGTCTTTGCCCACACTGCTTCTGTAATTACCTACAATGCCTCTCTTTGCCCACACTGCTTCTGTAATTACCTACAATGCCTCTGTCTTTGCCCACACTGCCTCTGTAATTACCTACAATGTCTCTCTTTGCCCACACTGCTTCTGTAATTACCTACACTGCCTCTCTTTGCCCACACTGCTTCTGTAATTACCTACAATGTCTGTCCTTGCCCACACTGCCTCTGTCTTTGCCCACACTGCCTCTGTAATTACCTACAATGTCTCTCTTTGCCCACACTGCCTCTGTAATTGCCCACAATGCCTCTGTCTTTGCCCACACTGCCTCTGTAATTACCTGCAATGCCTCTGTCTTTGCCCACACTGCCTCTGTATTTGCCCACACTGCCTCTGTAATTACCTACAATGCCTCTGTCTTTGCCCACACTGCCTCTGTATTTGCCCACACTGCCTCTGTAATTACCTACAATGTCTCTCTTTGCCCACACTGCCTCTGTAATTACCTGCAATGCCTCTGTCTTTGCCCACACTGCCTCTGTAATTACCTACAATGCCTCTGTCTTTGCCCACACTGCCTCTGTATTTGCCCACACTGCCTCTGTAATTACCTACAATGTCTCTCTTTGCCCACACTGCCTCTGTAATTACCTGCAATGCCTCTGTCTTTGCCCACACTGCCTCTGTAATTACCTACAATGTCTCTCTTTGCCCACACTGCCTCTGTAATTACCTACAATGTCTCTCTTTGCCCACACTGCCTCTGTAATTACCTGCAATGCCTCTGTCTTTGCCCACACTGCCTCTGTAATTACCTACAATGTCTCTCTTTGCCCACACTGCCTCTGTAATTATCTACACTGCCTCTGTATTTGCCCCCATTCCCTCTATTTGCCCACACTGCCTCTATTTACCCACACTGCCTCTGTATTTGCCCCTGTACAGGCAGCGGATGCTGAGTGTGCCCCACCTGCTGCAGACCCTACTGCACATAATCCAGGTAGTGGTGAGCTACTTCCTGATGCTGATCTTCATGACGTACAACGCCTACCTGTGCATCGCGGTGGCCGCCGGGGCCGGGACGGGCTACTTCCTGTTCAGCTGGAAGAAGGCGGTGGTGGTGGACATCACGGAACATTGCCATTAACGAGCGCTCGTTAGGGAAGGAGCTCTGTGCCCCGCCTCCATCGGCATTCCTAGATGTTGGTACCGGGGGTATTGGGGTAACCCTACATACAGAGTGCCTTTATTTGCCTCTAGCGGGGGTCAGTGACACTTTCCTTTGAGGATAAAGTGGATGAACCACATGACCATGTAGCCTCACCCCCTTCCCTCCTCTTCCTCTGCGCCAATCATACGGTGGCTCCTGGAAGACACGCCCTACAGTGTCACTGCAGCCAATCAAGTCTTTGTCTCATCTGAAGCCTGGCCTAAGCACCACCACTCTCATTGGCCGGTCTGTACGTCATGTGACCTTCCAGCCAGCCCTACGACTTCACATGTTCGATTCCCGTTATCCCCACATCCGATTTCTACGGAACTTTCCATGGAAGTATAACGAGTCCGTGTGGCAGTAAAGCCGATGTTCAACTGTAACATTGTGTGTCTGTTTCATACACTCGCCAGGTTAACTTGCCCTTTAATCGTCCCTATGATAGTCTGGAGCTTTAAGCCCCGCCCCCTCGGTACCCCAAACGGCAGAAGTTCTAATCCCATCCCTTAGCGACCAATTATAACCCAATATTTAGATGTGCCGCCAAGGGGCGGAGTCAAGGCGATCACATGTTCATGTTAATTGCAGAATTATTCGCAATGTTACCGATTTCATTTTTTTTTATTTAAGATTTTTTTTTTTATGGTTTTATCTGCATCATGTGACCTTTTTATAAATTGCCTTTATTTCCAATAGTGAAAAATAATAATAATTATTGAACCTTTTAATAAACGAGAATCTGCAGTCGGAATGAGCGGCGCCGCCCATGTGTCCTGTGTGTTTATAATGGTCTGGGGGGGAAAGGGGGGGTTCCTGTTTGACCATGGGAAAGAGAGCAGCCAAGGAGCAGGAAGTACAGAGAATCAGAGCTCTGTACCTGGGTAAGTACTGGGGGGAGATTGGATTCACTTACCCAGGGGGGGGTTCCTGTCTGACCATGGGAAAGAGAGCAGCCCACGAGCACGAAGTACAGAGAATCAGAG
>NW_022279441.1:0-3509 GCF_000004195.4 Xenopus tropicalis
GGGAGCTGCCATAGTGTTCCCTGTAGTTCTGGGTGGGAGCTGCCATATTGTAAAGGAAAAGGTCCATCAGAGGGGACATGTGTGTATGAGGGAAGAATGCGAGACAAGAGGAGTAGAGAGTACCGGGGCAGTGAATTCTGGGGGGGGGGGAGCAATTCAATGAGCCAGGGGTAGCGGCCAGAATCCCTGCACCCGGTTGGATGACTCCCACCCTCTCACCATTGGCTGCCTTTGGGACAGGATGCACAGAATCCCATTGGTACCAAAGCCCAGTGTGGGCCCCACAGCTGGCACAGAGGGTTGGCACTTACGTTCTTTCTCAAACAGTTCCCGGACGCCGGGCAAATCCTTAGCAGCGCCAAAGTACTTGTAACCACGGTTTCCCGGCACTTCCTTCCCTTCGTGATCGAGCATCTTGGGCCCAATGCGCTAAATGGGGGCAAAAAAAAAAAGAATTCTTATCCCCACACACATACAGGTCCTTTTCAAAAAATTAGCATATTGTGATAAAGTTCATTATTTTCTGTAATGTACTGATAAACATTAGACTTTCATATATTTTAGATTCATTACACACAACTGAAGTAGTTCAAGCCTTTTATTGGTTTAATATTGATGATTGTGGCATACAGCTCATGAAAACCCAAAATTCCTATCTCAAAAAATTAGCATATTTCATCCGACCAATAAAAGAAAAGTGTTTTTAATACAAAAAAAGTCAACCTTCAAATAATTATGTTCAGTTATGCACTCAATACTTGGTCGGGAATCCTTTTGCAGAAATGACTGCTTCAATGTGGCGTGGCATGGAGGCAATCAGCCTGTGGCACTGCTCAGGTGTTATGGAGGCCCAGGATGCTTCAATAGCGGCCTTAAGCTCATCCAGAGTGTTGGCTCTTGTGTCTCTCAACTTTCTCTTCACAATATCCCACAGATTCTCTATGGGGTTCAGGTCAGGAGAGTTGGCAGGCCAATTGAGCACAGTAATACCATGGTCAGTAAACCATTTACCAGTGGTTTTGGCACTGTGAGCAGGTGCCAGGTCGTGCTGAAAAATGAAATCTTCATCTCCATAAAGCTTTTCAGCAGATGGAAGCATGAAGTGCTCCAAAATCTCCTGATAGCTAGCTGCATTGACCCTGCCCTTGATAAAACACAGTGGCCCAACACCAGCAGCTGACATGGCACCCCAGACCATCACTGACTGGGTACTTGACACTGGACTTCAGGCATTTTGGCATTTCCCTCTCCCCAGTCTTCCTCCAGACTCTGGCACCTTGATTTCCGAATGACATACTTTGGACCACTGAGCAACAGTCCAGTGCTGCTTCTCTGTAGCCCAGGTCAGGCGCTTCTGCCGCTGTTTCTGGTTCAAAAGTGGCTTGACCTGGGGAATGCAGCACCTGTAGCCCATTTCCTGCACACGCCTGTACACGGTGGCTCTGGATGTTTCTACTCCAGACTCAGTCCACTGCTTCCGCAGGTCCCCCAAGGTCAGGAATCGGTCCTTCTCCACAATCTTCCTCAGGGCCCAGTCACCTCTTCTCGTTGTGCAGCGTTTTCTGCCACACTTTTTCCTTCCCACAGACTTCCCACTGAGGTGCCTTGATACAGCACTCTGGGAACAGCCTATTTGTTCAGAAATTTCTTTCTGTGTCTTACCCTCTTGCTTGAGGGTGTCAATGATGGCCTTCTGGGCAGCAGTCAGGTTGGCAGTCTTACCCATGATTGTGGTTTTGAGTAATGAACCAGGCTGGGAGTTTCTAAAAGCCTCAGGAATCTTTTTAAGGTTTTTAGAGTTAATTAGTTGATTCAGATGATTAGGTTAATAGCTCGTTTAGAGAACCTTTTCATGATATGCTAATTTTTTGAGATAGGAATTTTGGGTTTTCATGAGCTGTATGCCACAATCATCAATATTAAAACAATAAAAGGCTTGGACTACTTCAGTTGTGTGTAATAAATCTAAAATATATGAAAGTCTAATGTTTATCAGTACATTACAGAAAATAATGAACTTTATCACAATATGCTAATTTTTTGAAAAGGACCTGTATATGCTGCCCCTGTATATATAACTGCCCCCCCCCGACCCACAATGCCCGGTACTGCAGCCGAGTGCCAGGGCACCAATAACATTACTTGCTCACAGCCAACATGGCGTCTCGGCCGCAGGCAACAAAAGCTTGTGACCCCCCTGAGGCTGCCACTCTGATCCAATCATTGGCCAGGGGTTCTGCCTGAATACAAAGTAATGGGGTCCCGGGGGCCTCACAAGCACCACTGCTACTTACCTGCCCCAGGAACGTTAACCCTTGAGGAGAAAACAGACTTCTCTGCTCTGTGGCTTCCAGCAATAACCCACCCAGCCCAAGAACATTCCGGGCAGGGGCAGAGGGGTGAGTGAGGGTGCTGTGTGGCTGCCCCACCCCTGGATTTCAGCTGAATGTAACTTACCCAGCACGAGCGGGGCACAAGCAGTAACCTGCCCTGGCACTACTGGGGTACACACCCACATTTCCCCCAGCCACATACTCAGGGTGCCCCTGAGAGCAACAGCAAGTTATTCATTCCAGTTTTATATCCGTCACCCCAAAGCTCTCACTCCTGCCTTGCTTTAAGGGTTAATACAAAAAGGTTTTATATACTGTATATACAAAAGTACATATGTGCCAACTTACCCCATAGTCTGGGCCACCCAGCTCCTTAATACGGACCTCCCAGTGGCCCTTTTCCCTGATGAGCTTGTTGATTTCATCATTCAAGTCCCGTATCCTGAACTCCCCGAGTCCGGCTGTGAGGGGCAGAGACGCCGTCAGTACCAGTACAAATATTTATAAAGCACCAACATATCCTGCAGAGCTGTACAATATGAGGATATATACATACAAAGCAGCCAATAACCAATAGAAGAGGTGAAAAGGGCCCTGCCCAATAGTGATTGGGGCCCAATAACACCACCAGGAATCAGTTCTGGGGTACAGACAGAGCCCCATCAGAAACCCACAGCTAATTGCCCCCAGTACCATCGCCTTACCATTCTGAATCTGTGCCACTTTCTTTGATATTTCCCCAATTATCTGCACCAATAGAAACACACATTATTAGAAACAAATGCAGCAATAACAGGAACTGCCAGTGATTAAAGGACAACTAAAGCCTAAGAAAGATTAATAATAAGTGATAAGGTCCAACTGTACCTGTCGTCTCCACTTCTCGGCTTTGGGCAGCTCATTGCACTCAGAGGCGAGGAACGGTCTCCTTTCCTACAAAGCCAAAGGGTTAATGAATAAACCCGGTGGTACCAAGAGAAACAAACCTGGCATTTAGATAGATCCGCTTTCCTAGCCAGATACAGGGGCAATGCCCACCAACCCAATAGGGCTGTTCTGCCCCCAATAAGGGGTAATTATATCTTAGTTGGGATCAAGTACAGGTACTGTTTTATTATTACAGAGAAAAGGGAATCATTTAACCATGAAATAAACCCAATAGGGCTGTTCTGCCCC
>NW_022279442.1:0-879 GCF_000004195.4 Xenopus tropicalis
GATCTGTGGGCCGGGGGGGCTGTGGATCCTGTGGGCCGGGGGGGCTGTGGATCCTGTGGGCCGGGGGGGCTGTGGATCCTGTGGGGCGGGGGGGCTGTGGATCCTGCAGGCCGGGGGGCCCCTTATACACCCCATAACATCTCTCCATGTTGAATGTGTTGCAGCCGATCAGGTGTATGGGGACCAGGACATGCACGAGGTGGTCCGCAAGCACTGCATGGATTACTTGGTGAGTGGCCCCAGCGCCAGGGATTAGGGAGCCCCCGACCCCCCGACTTCTGGATTAACCCCTTCCTCCCCCTTGTGTCTCCGGCCCCAGATGAAAAACGCCGACTACTTCTCTAATTACGTGACTGAGGATTTTACCACCTACATCAACCGCAAACGCAAGAACAATTGTCATGGCAACCACATCGAGATGCAGGCAATGGCCGAGATGTACAACCGGCCCGTCGAGGTGTATCAGTACGGAACAGGTACTGGCCCAGTCCCCAGTGCATGCTGGGAGGCCAGAGGGGCTATAGGCTGACCCCAGTGCATGCTGGGAGGCTTGAGGGGCTATAGGCTGACCCCAGTGCATGCTGGGAGGCTTGAGGGGCTATAGGCTGACCCCAATGCATGCTGGGAGGCTGGAGGGGCTATAGGCTGACCCCAGTGCATGCTGGGAGGCCAGAGGGGCTATAGCTGACCCCAATGCATGCTGGGAGGCTGGAGGGGCTATAGGCTGACCCCAGTGCATGCTGGGAGGCCAGAGGGGCTATAGGCTGACCCCAGTGCATGCTGGGAGGCCGGAGGGGCTATAGGCTGACCCCAGTGCATGCTGGGAGGCCGGAGGGGCTATAGGCTGACCCCAGTGCATGCTGGGAGGCCGGAGGGGCT
>NW_022279442.1:1686-3381 GCF_000004195.4 Xenopus tropicalis
GCGCCCCAGGTAACCAACGTGTCGGGGCCTCGCTCTATGGCAGTGTTGTGCCCGACTGCCGGCACCATGGTGGGTAAAGTTGAATTGGCTCTGAGCCGTGGGGGCTGCAGGGGGTTATGCTAGCAATGCCCTGTACCCCCTGGCACTGTAGGGGTACCACAGCTTCTCCCCTGGCATTGGCTGTAACCATTCCCTGGGCGGGGAGGGGGTCCCTTTTGATTGGGAGTGATTTTGGTTGTTCCTTGTTGCCGTAGGCCCTAGCAACCAGACGTGTGCGGGCGCTGACCGTGCCACCTCACCGCTTGTGTCCTTGTACCCGGCCCTGGAGTGCAGAGCAATCATGCAGCACATGTCGCCCACGGCATTCGGTGAGTGAGACCCCCGGTGGGGTGAGTTGTGCCAATGTGTGTGTGCCCCCTACTGACTGCCGATCTACCCCCCCAGGGTGGGGTGAGTTGGGCCAATGTGTGTGCCCCCTACTGACTGCCGATCTACCCCCCAGGGTGGGGTGAGTTGGGCCAATGTGTGTGCCCCCTACTGACTGCCGATCTACCCCCCAGGGTGGGGTGAGTTGGGCCGATGTGTGTGTGCCCCCTACTGACTGCCGATCTACCCCCCAGGGTGGGGTGAGTTGTGCCAATGTGTGTGCCCCCTACTGACTGCCGATCTACCCCCCAGGGTGGGGTGAGTTGGGCTGATGTGTGTGTGCCCCTTACTGACTGTCGATCTACCCCCCAGGGTGGGGTGAGTTGGGCCGATGTGTGTGTGCCCCCTACCGACTGCCAATCTACCCCCCAGGGTGGGGTGAGTTGGGCCGATGTGTGTGTGCCCCCTACTGACTGCCAATCTACCCCCCAGGGCTGAAGGATTGGGACGACGATGAGATCCTGGCGTCGGTGTTGGCCGTCTCGCAGCAGGAATACCTGGACACCATAAAGAAGAGCACCCTGAGGCGAGACTCCTCCCCCGACCACAGCTGATACCAAGAGACTGGGCCCCTCGTCCCCCCAATCTGTGCAGCGCACACAGCCCCGCCCCTGCTTGCCATGCTCCTCCCCTTCCCCCGGCGCACTCCTTTTTATCATTCACACGCCGTGATCCCCCCAGAGACCCCCCCCGGGCTCTTTTTGTAAATCTCCTTTTCCTATTGGGCCTCACAGACTTGTATAGTGCATGTTGTTGGCAAATCAGCCCCCTCCTCCTTTGTGCCCCCTGGCACCCCTGCTGCCAGCCCAGCAACCAAGGGGACTTTTTAAACCACGCCTCCTTCCTGTGCCCTTGGCAGGGGCCCCTTGCCTTTGGTTTGCCACTTTTTTTCCCCCTTTCTGGGGGGGTGGAGGGGGGTATAAATATATAAATATATATAAATATTTTTTTTTTTTTAATTTTAGTTGTAATGAATGACTGAGTGAGCGGGCGCTGCCCGGCCCCCCCACCCCCACAAACCACTTTTGTAACTGACTGAGTTCTGTTTGTACCGATGGGGGGGGGCACGTTCCGGCGCTTGGGAGGCACTTTCTTAGTAGAAAAAATATGGAAAAAAACCTCTGTGTGTGTGGCGTGTTTCTTTGGTGGGCATTGTGGTGCCCCTCTGTGAGGGGATAAGTGGTACATGCCCGGGCAGAGCCCCATGCTTAGGTGGCACAGTTGTGGGTGCGGCTGAGATGGGGCATCAGGCACCCAGCTGTGTGTGGC
>NW_022279443.1:0-3295 GCF_000004195.4 Xenopus tropicalis
CATACTCACTGGAAAGCAGAATATCCTCCTGTGCCGCTATTAATACTTAAGGTGGCCATACACGAGGCGATTTCGCTCGTTGTGCGATGAACGATTATATCGACAAATGATCGTATGGCGATCGAGTTCCCATACGATATGCCATCCACGGGCAACGATAATGCGGGAAAGATTTTGTCGCATCACGTACGATCACGTACGATCGATGTCGTTGCTGGCAATCGTGACATGCGCAGAGAACAATCGTTGAAAGACAAATGTCTGACACTCACACCAACTGGCAGATTTTATCGTTAAACGACCAAAATTTTTAAACCTGGCCGATCGATTTTGGGGACGATAATGTCGGCTCGTTTAGTGGGCCGACGATCGTTCGTACACCACCAACTATACGATAACTTAACGATAGCATCGGATCGTTCGGGAATCGGTCGTTTGTAAGTAAAAAATCGGTCCGTGTATGGCCACCTTTACACAAGTGACTTCTAGGTTCTTTTACTCATATAGACACCTGGGAGCTTCAGTTCAGCTACACCCTTCTGTCCCCCTTTGAAGCTGACAGAGTGTGTATATGTGTAGTGTCCAGGTCTATATTTTGGTTGGACTCGCCATCTGTTATAACTATCCTTTCTCTAATATATCTGTGTAAGTACTATGGTCAACAAACACCACTCACCAAGGTGATATTTTAAGTATATTTAATGTGTGGAAAACAAGTTACAGAAGTTACATACAAATTACCAATGATTAAGCCAGTCACAAACAATATTGACAGCTTCCCAATACAATACAAGGTATGTATGTATTAATTTAAAATAGTAACAATGTATGCATATGTGTTAGAGTGAATTAAGAGCGTGTGTGTGTGAGTGTGTAAGGGTGTGTGTCTGTATATCTGAGAGACCAGCCTTTTGTTGCTGATATATATCCCTGTTGGAAAATCCTCCCCCACTGTATTATCCCTAAGACCATATGTTTCCTGTCAATCACATTCCAGACTTAAGGAACAATGGTATATTTGAGGGATACTGTGAATTGTCGTCAGTGTGCACATTTGAACCATGTTAATCCATTCAGGCCTGGGATACAACTTATTTTCCAATACCCAATATTTAACAGAGTCTCTGATGGCGGCCCAGGCCCCTAGCAGTAGATGAAGGCTGTTTGGTCAATTCTATCCCCTCTATGTCAGTCCCACGAGAGATGTGGTTCTAGAAACCATGTGATGTATCAGTTCTTTATCACTAATGAATTACGTTATTGTGGTTAATTGATTTTAGAATTCAATAAATTCCAAATTATATTTATTTGGTGCAACATGAGATCCGAGTGCAACAATTTGATTTGTTCACCTGGGGCACCGCCGGATGTTACGGTTGGGACCATACATACAGTATACAGACCAGTTATCATTCCCAGGACATGACATGCGTTAGATTAGTGGTTCCTAAACAAAAGACACAAAATATTATATTGAGTCACAATAATGAAAATAAAGAATATTATGGCAAATACCTAGACAACGAGACAAATCCTCCAGTTCTCTGTCATAGAGAGAGTCGGTCACATCGGTTATGTTTATCCTTCCTCTGTTCTGGGTATGGTACAGGATGGCAAAGGCGCACTTGGAAGCCTCATCAATAACATCCCTATAGTTGGTGTTGGAGATATGAACAGTTCGGACGTCCCTCACCGCAGATATGGTCAGCAGGAACGTGATCAGCCAATCGTATGTCTCTCGGGCTTCACGTGAAAAGATCCCAACCAGTTGCCTGTTTGACACCATTACTGGGGCTGAGGGAAGACCTGCTAAATCAGAGCAGACATTGCAAGGTGTCAGTACCAAAAGCCATTAGAGATGTCCAGGAAATGCATTAGTACATGTATAGGGCATAGAACCCCAAATATATGTAGTAGTATTTATCTTGGTGTAAACTTCACCCGTCTGTGCTCGCTCCTTCCCTGGGCACAACTTAAACATTACCCACAGACGTGCCACTTTCTCCCATTCTCCTGGCAGAATCCTTTAATGTTGGGAGAGAATTACATAATTATCTCTATATGTAAGATATAGCGCTGGGAATAAGCATTCTTATTGGTCAGTTCTTTTGCATTTATGATGACATTTTTATTTAATAGCAAAACTGACTTCTATAGCAACACTAGGGGGTGCAGTGGGACAGTGTTGCGGTTGTGTTTACAACCCCTTTAATGTGTGGGGAGGGCAGGGCAATCTGATTGGTTTACATAAGACACAGTCAATAGCAGTTGGCTTGTATGACAGACCCCTGAGTGGGGTTGCCACCTCTGCTGGCTTTCATTCGCTGGGAAGGGGCCAGGCAGTGACTCCACAAGGCAGGGAAGAGGCAGGGCTGTGACATCATGGGCCGGGGAAGAGGCCATGCAATCTGTTCAGTGGCCGGGGCTATGACGTGGCGACCAGCCATTCACCTCAATCTCATTGAGTTGGGTTGGCACTTGTCCGGTTTTGACCAACCCACTTTTCCACATTTCCAAAGGAAGGCCCATTTGGCTGGAAGAATCCAATTACCATGCACTGTATCTGTATATATTTATAGCACTGGACATTACCATTGACTATACTGTCAGTGTTTTGCCTTAACAATGGGTCGGCTGAAAATATGGGGCCAGGGACCTTCATACTCCTCCCTCCCACCCCGAAACCATTAGGTCTGCTCTTTCTAAATGCAGGTTTTGGCTAATGGTGCCCATGGGCATCCAAGGGGGTTCACTGGGCCCCACTGGTGTTTTCTCCTCCAACAGGGCATCAGGGAGCCCAGGCCAGCCCTCTCCTTATTGGCTGTCATAGGGGACAGATGGGGGGCGGGAGGGAGAATGCATACATGCCTCCCCCATGAATATGGCGTACCACCCGCAAACGAGAGCAAGCAGCCCCCTTTGGTGACCCAAACTCACTAGAAAATGGTTGAACCCCTGCATCACTACCCAGATCTGACTGTTTTCCACTGTAAATAGGGATTGTTTGGATTTTTAACTGCACCAAAAAGAGGAGACATCTGAATGTAAATCCCTGCAACTAGAAACCCCATTGGCGGCCCCTCTCCCGTCGGTACTATTATGTGTAGCGCAGGGAAATCAGATATGTTTCCAAGACCTGGTATGGGTATTGAACCTGGGCCCCCATGAAGAATAGGGTGGGGCTTAAGGGGGAAACCTTTCTCTACATTGCCAATAAATTCCCTCTTTGAAGCAATTGCAAAAACAGCTTGGTTACCATGGCAACATTACCCCCTACATCTGAACATTTACCCCC
>NW_022279444.1:0-3301 GCF_000004195.4 Xenopus tropicalis
TAGGAGGGAGGGGAGCAGCCCACAAGGGGGCAGTAGGGAGGGGGGGGCAGGCCACAAGTGGGCAGTGGGAGGGAGGGGCGCAGGCCACAAGGGGCAGTAGGGAGGGAGGGGTGCAGGCCACAAGTGGGTAGGAGGGAGGGGTGCAGCCCACAAGGGGGCAGTAGGGAGGACAATCAAACCTCATTATCCCCTCTCATTGCATTACAGCCACCAATGGGAATTACCTGCTGACCGGCGCCTATGACAACACGGCCAAAGTTTGGACACACCCCCTGTGGGCGCCATTAAAGACTCTCGCTGGGCATGAGGGGAAGGTCATGGGAGTTGACATTTCACCGGACGGAGAATTAATCGCCACCTGTTCCTACGACAGAACCTTCAAGCTTTGGGCGGCCGAGGCCTAAAATGACCCCCATATAGTGCCATTGGGCGGAATGTTCCCGGGGTGGAGATAAGTGATGCCAGGCTGCGGCCCTCCTGCTACAACTCTTATCACTTCCTGTTGTTAAACTACAACTCCCATCACCTCCTGCACCTTTAATACCAGAACTGTCATTGCCAGGAACTAAGTTTTGTGTTAGATATTGTTATTTTTATATTCAATTAAAATCTTCCCCCCTTCTTTTGCCCCGTGGTACCTTATTCCTGCCCCTGTGCCCCCGTGATATCTCAGCCCTCCCCCCCCCCCCCGTGCCCCCTGGTACCCCATTCCTGCCCCAGCTCTGCCTGCCGTTCCCATTGGGTTGGGTTCCCAGGGATGAGACAAAAGCCCCAGTTATGGGGCAGTTGTGCCCGCGGGTGTTTATGTTCTTTGCACAAACACAATTAACTGCACCAGAATGTTCCCCGGTGCCAACGCACAATGGGCTCCCTGTGCCCCAACCAACCGCAGCCTCGTATTTATATTGAGGGATAGAGAAGCAACCCTATTGGCTGGTCAGAATGTGACTTGCCGCTCCTGCTCTGTACTGGCCAACTGGGCCGACTGGTAGTTACACTGGCCGACTAGTAGTTCGCCAGTTACCGGCCACAGGCACTGCCCCTTATGCCACTCACAGCCATAGAATCACTACCTGCCTGTTCCGACTCATGAGCAGTCCATTCTCCAGGTCTATGAATGAACTTTATACTGTTAGTTTCAGGAGTCGGAACCAGCAGTGCAGAGAATATAAACAGAGAGACCCATAAGGATAAAAGCAGTGTGAATGTATATTGGGAATTTGCTTCATCATTAGACCCCACAGCATAGCCCCCCAATATATCTATAGCCCCCCCATAGCATTTCATATACGCCCCCCCCCCTGCATTATAATCATTGGTTCAATCCCCTTATTTGTTCTGATGTCTCAGTCCTGAATTGGTCACATGTTCCAGGGAATTTTGTGGGGGGGTCGAAAAGTCCTGTTGTCGCTAAAGGAAAGCGCCCCCCGCAGGGAGTTAGAGTTCTGCACAGAGATAACACTGAAATGAGCCCAAGTCGTAGCCCCCACGATGGGAGGTACCATCTATACCCAGAGGGACCCCCACTCTCCAGCACCTATTGTCTCAATACTGTGGCAGCGACATGGCAGCTTCTGGTCAGGGCCCAAGTGGCGGCCATGTTTGTTGCACTTTTACCTTTGCCCCCAAATGAACTTGCGGGTCCAGAAGATGGAGAAGATGAGGAAGAGGGTGACGCCGGCGATGACCAACATGAGGTAGGAGAACATGCGCAGCTGGGGGTTCCGGAAGCAGTGCCAGGGGGGCCCGGTGCTGGGCAGGGTGAGGGGCGACTGGGAGTTGAAGGGGGGGCCCGGCTCCTCCCCCACGCTCACGGTGTAGATGGAAGGCGGCCGCTGGAAGAGGGGCAGTTTGAGCGAATCCTTGGGGCAAAAGAATGGGCGTGGTGTCGGCTGCTCCGCCCTGACTTGGCTGAGGATGGCGCTGTGGGTGGGCAGCGCCGGGACCCCCTGGCCCTCGGGCAGGACGGTGGGATGGCGGCACAGCGGGCACGGGATGCGCATGGGGGAGGCCTGGCTCAGCCGCTCCAGACACTCCAGGCAGAAGCAGTGGTTGCAGTGCAGCAGTTTGGGGGTGCGCGACGTGGGGTTGTAGGGGTTCCAGCAGACGGGGCAGTCCCAGTCCGGGTCCAGTTTCACCGCGTCGGCCATCGTTCCCTCTCCGGTACCGGATCCGCTGGGGAAATCATATACCTGTTAGACTACATCTCCCAGCATCCCCTCTGCTGAGCCAGCTGTTAGCGGGGTACTGAGAATGTGAGCCCCCCAGTCATCAAAAAGACCCCCCACAAATCCCAGTTGGCTGCTTCTCTACTTGCCATGAAAGCCCTTTCCTGATTGGTTGTTGGAGTTTCCTGCAATGGTTACACTGGGGGGTCAGGCACCCTAATAGGAATTACTGAGGGTGCAGCACCCCCCGCAGGAAGGGCTGGGTCTAAAGGCCCTGGCACCGAGTGGAACCGCTTCCCCGGCACCGAGTGGAACCGCTTCCCCGGCACCGAGTGGAACCGCTTCCCCGGCACCGAGTGGAACCGCTTCCCCGGCACCGAGTGGAACCGCTTCCCCGGCACCGAGTGGAACCGCTTCCCTGGCACCGGGTGGAACTGCTTCCCTGGCACCGAGTGGAACGGCTTCCCTGGCACCGGGTGGAACGGCTTCCCTGGCACCGGGTGGAACGGCTTCCCTGGCACCGGGTGGAACGGCTTCCCCGGCACCGAGTGGCATTGCTTCCCTGGCACCGGGTGGAACGGCTTCCCTGGCACCGGGTGGAACCGCTTCCCCGGCACCGAGTGGAACCGCTTCCCTGGCACCGGGCAGAGATCCTGATCCCATGACTACTGAGTGTTTACTTGCCCTTTAAGGAAGGTGAGGCCTGGGGGAGACAATGGGGCTCTTTATACCCCGCTGCCCTCAGTGCCAACCCCAGTGCCAAGAGGAATTCCTCCCTATCTGCCCATCACAATAATACCCCCCCATAGGAAGCAAGAGAAGCCCCCCAGCCCCCGGTACTCACTGTGAGCCCCCCACTCCCCCCGGGAAGCTCAGGAGAAGATGGAGCGACCGTCTCTGCTCCCGGGCGTCACGCAGGTGTCTCTCTCCCCACCTGTCTCTCTCCCCACCTGTCTCTCTCCCCACCTGTCTCTCCCCTCCCTGCCCCTCCCCAGTAATCACATTGCCCTCCCCAGGGCTTCTCTCCTGTTAGTGATCCGGATCTGAGCCCCAAGGGGGCAGGATGTGCTCCTCCCGCTGCTGCCGAGGATCTGAGCAAACAGCCCCCGGGCCCCCCCCCCGGCCTCAGCCTG
>NW_022279445.1:0-3268 GCF_000004195.4 Xenopus tropicalis
CCCCTTAGCCCATAACAAGGTTACAGATATATAGAAACATTGGGGGTAACAGTCACCCCGCTATAGTTCCAGGGGTACCCAGGGCACAAATAAGCACTCACCCCAAATCCCCCCCTAACTGGCCTTCAGGCTGGGCCCCCTTAGCCCATAACAAGGTTACAGATATATAGAAACATTGGGGTAACAGTCACCCTGCTATAGTTCCAGGGGTACCCAGGGCACAAATAAGCACTCACCCCAAATCCCCCCCTAACTGGCCTTCAGGCTGGGCCCCCTTAGCCCATAACAAGGTTACAGATATATAGAAACATTGGGGTAACAGTCACCCCGCTATAGTTCCAGGGGTACCCAGGGCACAAATAAGCCCTCACCCCAAATCCCCCCCTAACTGGCCTTCAGGCTGGGCCCCCTTAGCCCATAACAAGGTTACAGATATATAGACACATTGGGGTAACAGTCACCCCGCTATAGTTCCAGGGGTACCCAGGGCACAAATAAGCACTCACCCCAAATCCCCCCCTAACTGGCCTTCAGGCTGGGCCCCCTTAGCCCATAACAAGGTTACAGATATATAGAAACATTGGGGTAACAGTCACCCCGCTATAGTTCCAGGGGTACCCAGGGCACAAATAAGCACTCACCCCAAATCCCCCCCCAACTGGCCTTCAGGCTGGGCCCCCTTAGCCCATAACAAGGTTACAGATATATAGAAACATTGGGGTAACATACATAGTTCCAGGGGTATGCCGCACTGAGGGGTAACTGCAGGATTCTCATTGGGGGACAAGGGGCCCCACTATCACTACAACAATGTAACCCCCAGCAGCCAAAGGGAGTCATAAACAAGCAGGAGGGCCGCACACATGAAGCTAATGTCCCATATGGCGCATTAATACTAATTAGCCCCAGTGAGCTTACAATCTAAGGTCCCTATCCCATTCCCATCAGTCCCTGCCCCAGTGAGCTTACAGTCTAAGGTCCCTATCCCATTCCCATCAGTCCCTGCCCCAGTGAGCTTACAATCTAAGGCCCCTATCACATTCCCATCAGTCCCTGCCCCAGTGAGCTTACAATCTAAGGTCCCTATCCCATTCCCATCAGTCCCTGCCCCAGTGAGCTTACAATCTAAGGTCCCTATCCCATTCCCATCAGTCCCTGCCCCACTGAGATTACACTCTAAGGTCCCTATCACATTCCCATCAGCCCCTGCCCCAGTGAGCTTACAATCTAAGGTCCCTATCCCATTCCCATCAGTCCCTGCCCCAGTGAGCTTACAATCTAAGGTCCCTATCCCATTCCCATCAGTCCCTGCCCCAGTGAGCTTACAATCTAAGGTCCCTATCCCATTCCCATCAGTCCCTGCCCCAGTGAGCTTACAATCTAAGGTCCCTATCCCATTCCCATCAGTCCCTGCCCCAGTGAGCTTACAATCTTAGGTCCCTATCACATGATCATTTAGGGCAGACCCAAGGCAATTAAACCTGCCTGTTAAAGGGACAGAGCACAGACAGATATTCCTGTAAATTCCATTTCTCCCCATAAATAAACAGGGGCCCATAATGAAATCCCAGGGCTCGGTATTAAAGTCGCTCTGCGCTGTAATTAAACTGAGTAATTTCTCGTGTTCCCCCAGGCCCCCCCCCCCCCCCCCATTACGTATATGTTTCCAGGATTTCTAATAAAAGGCCCCTGTGTTTGCCCAAAACTTGTGCAGTACTGGCAAAGGCCCAGCTCTCTCACCTGCTGTTACTTTCTGCAACACAGGATGCTGGGAAATGTAGTACATGTACATGAGAGAGAAAAGTAGGTTCTTGCAGTGACACGTTGGGCAACAGTGCTGTAAAGTGTTACTGTCTCACTGCTGTCTGTTTCCAACTTTCCATCTTGCCCTACTGTCCCCATCTTGTCCTACTGTCTCCATCTTGCCCTACTGTCCCCATCTTGCCCTTCTGTCACTGTCTCCATCTTGCCCTACTGTCCCCATCTTGCCCTACTGTCCCCATCTTGTCCTACTGTCTCCATCTTGCCCTACTGTCCCCATCTTGTCCTACTGTCTCCATCTTGCCCTACTGTCCCCATCTTGTCCTACTGTCTCCATCTTGTCCTACTGTCCCCATCTTGTCCTACTGTCTCCATCTTGCCCTACTGTCCCCATCTTGCCCTACTGTCTCCATCTTGCCCTACTGTCTCCATCTTGTCCTACTGTCCCCATCTTGTCCTACTGTCTCCATCTTGCCCTACTGTCTCCATCTTGCCCTACTGTCCCCATCTTGTCCTACTGTCTCCATCTTGTCCTACTGTCTCCATCTTGTCCTACTGTCCCCATCTTGTCCTACTGTCCCCATCTTGCTCTACTGTCCCCATCTTGTCCTACTGTCCCCATCTTGCTCTACTGTCCCCATCTTGTCCTACTGTCTCCATCTTGTCCTACTGTCTCCATCTTGCCCTACTGTCCCCACCTTGTCCTACTGTCTCCATCTTGCCCCACTATCTCCATCTTGCCCTACTGTCTCCATCTTGCCCTACTGTCCCCATCTTGTCCTACTGTCTCCATCTTGCCCCACTATCTCCATCTTGCCCTACTGTCTCCATCTTGCCCTACTGTCTCCATTTTGCCCTACTGTCTCCATCTTGCCCTACTGTCCCCATCTTGTCCTACTGTCTCCATCTTGTCCTACTGTCTCCATCTTGCCCTACTGTCTCCATCTTGTCCTACTGTCTCTATCTTGCCCTACTGTCTCCATCTTGTCCTACTGTCTCCATCCTGTCCTACTGTCTCCATCTTGCCCTACTGTCTCCATCTTGTCCTACTGTCTCCATCTTGCCCTACTGTCCCCATCTTGCCCTACTGTCTCCATCCTGCCCTACTGTCTCCATCTTGCCCTACTGTCCCCATCTTGCCCTACTGTCTCCATCTTGCCCTACTGTCTCCATCCTGCCCTACTGTCCCCATCCTGCCCTACTGTCCCCATCCTGCCCTACTGTCCCCATCCTGCCCTACTGTCTCCATCTTGCCCTACTGTCTCCATCTTGTCCTACTGTCTCCATCTTGCCCTACTGTCCCCATCTTGCCCTACTGTCTCTATCTTGCCCTACTGTCTCCATCTTGTCCTACTGTCTCCATCTTGCCCTACTGTCTCCATCTTGTCCTACTGTCTCTATCTTGCCCTACTGTCTCCATCTTGTCCTACTGTCTCCATCTTGTCCTACTGTCTCCATCTTGCCCTACTGTCTCCATCTTGTCCTACTGTCTCCATCTTGCTTAGCC
>NW_022279446.1:0-3217 GCF_000004195.4 Xenopus tropicalis
GTATGGTAAATTTGTGTGTATATATATATATATATATATATGTATGTATATATCTATATATATATATCTCTATCATGATGAAATTACCGCACTCACAGGACCTAGTGGAAAAGATAAAGTACATTTATTTGGAACCTCCAACTAACGATTCGGCTGTTTCCACCCATCGGCCTTTTTCAAAGCGCTAAACCCCACACAGGAACCCACTGATAACCGCCAGTCTGGCAAACGAGGCTGATGGGGTGTGAAGGGACCAGGGCCGGAACTAGGGGTAGGCAGAATAGGCAGCTGCCTAGGGCGCAACGATTGAGGGGCACCAGGCAGCCTCTCCTGCCTACCCCTAGTGCTACCTCCGCCGCTTGTCTTTAGAGGCGGGACCGTGTGGTTATACAGAAGGGTATGAGACAAACCAACCTGTAAGTGACGTCAATTTCTTCCTTCAAACCAAAATGTGGTACAAAAAGCTAAATAAGCATAAAACACTTTGCAACCTGTGCAAATACCGCTTCTATTATGAGCGATCTGGTTAGCGATTTCCCCACCCCCGCAGAGATACAGTGCGGCTTCTGCACAGCCCCCCTGTGCCCACCGCCTTCACACTCCTCAGGACGCCCCGTACTGCGTGGGAGCTGCAGTTCAGCTATACGGGTGGGTTTTTTTCACATGTTTTTCTTTTTAGACTTTTACCTTTCCCTTTATGCTTTGTATCACATTTTGGTTTTGTAATGTTTATTTATTTATTTACATGTGTACACACAATTGTGGGCGCTTACTGGCTACCAACTTAGTGACGTCATCAGCCTAACTTTGGCGCCAGACTGGGGTTTATAGTGGGTTCCTGTGTGGGGTTTAGCGCTTTGAAAAAGGCTGTGTAAGTAGCCGAAACGTTACTTGGACGTTTGAAATATTTTTTTTCCACTAATTCCTGTGAGTGCGGTATTTATTCCATCATGCGCTAATACTAATTTTTGATGATACTGCACCCAGGTTCTCTTATTCTGACTTGCCTATTATATATATATATGTGTGTGTGTGTGTGTGTGTGTGTGTGTAACATGCAGTAAATCCTGGGGGTAAGTGTATATGGGCTGGCAGCATGTATGGGTGGGGAGAATGCAATAATAGGTGAGTGTGTGTATATGGGGGCACATTCCTATAAATATTACATTTTCCCAAAGCTGAACTTGCCCTTTCTGTACAGGCTGACCCACCGGCACTGGAAGCACCAAGGACACACGTTTCGGCTTAGTGATAAAGACTTCACAACCGTTGGAAAACCCGAGAAATCTCAATAGAAAGGAAGATATATCGAAAATAGAATAACGCTAACAAAAGGACTGATGAACTTTGAACATTCAGAATAGTAAATATTTGGGTTTTTATTAGAAAACTGAAGGGAAACAGAATGTATGTAATATCTGCACAACAGAAAATCAATAATGCCAGACTCAGCCCTGGGACGGAGGGCTCCCCTGGAATATATAGAATTATATATAGAATATTTATATGGCAAACTCTGTGTTTGGAAAGGCGGGAAATACAGCTGACAGTTTGTAATTTACATTATTGGACATACCGGGATTGCCAGTACCACCAAGCGGAGTGAAATAATTGTTACAAACAGAACTAAGGGGAATCACTAAATGTTATTAAATCTGTGGCTTGATCGAAATTATTTTTTTATTGGGGGCTTATTCTCTGATTCAGTAAAACTTCGTTTTCTACGAAACTTGTTAATTTGTAATTAGTGGTTTGTTATATTCAGGCTATACAGTAGATATACTTTTTTTTTAAAAAAAAATCTGGTTTATCGATTCTGGTTTATTTTTCCGATTTTTGTTTTCTTTGTATATTGTGCCCGGCTCTTGGCTCTAATGGGCTTTGTGTCCCTTTGTGACTTCCATAATCTAAACCCTAACTTTGTATAAATATTTATTATTCCCTGTGTATCTGGTGAATGTATTTCTGCTTCGCTTTTCAAACTTGTCCTTTTCGGGATATGACGGTGTCTCCAATGAGCTTATAGTCGCCAATTTACTCTCCTTAAGTTTATATTTATTATCCCCTACGAATTTGATTAACGGGAGATGGAACAGAGTCCTTAATAAAACGGTACTGTTGGTTATAAATGTTATGATATTAAATATATAGAGATAAAACGCGAGTTTGCGCAGACTGATACCAACCTACGGAAGGTGCAGAATGTCGGGCATCCCCGGGAGAGGATCGGAGCCGAGTGTTGGGCGATCCGGCGCTTCTTATATTTATATTCATTTATCCTTATATATAAGAATAAAGGAGTTGTGATCCAGTTATTTCATGAGAATCCGAATACCCGTTTGTTTTTCTGTCACTTCTGAGGATTGTATCTTTGCGCTCTCAGTCACTTTGCGCCATCTTTGCACTGTCAGTTTGCGCACCTTGTGGGGCTTCACCTCTTGTAATAGTTGTTACCTCGATTGTGTTAAAATTGCCCACTTCACCCAGTGTAATGAGAGTGAGATCCGTCACATTATTATACGCACAATACCAACCGATAGCGATATTTTCGTGCGCGGTGCGACTTGTGCGGCAGTTACTGTGCGTGAGTGAATGAGTAGCTCTGTACACACAGGGAGCCCAGGGAACTCATGGGTTATGGGAATCGCGTTAAACTGAATGGTCTGTACAGGTATCATACTATTTATGCGTTGAAATTGATGAATAAATATAAATGTAATACTAATAAAATAAATGAGCTGTGCGCTCAGGGCAAGGAAGGGACTATGTATTAGTAATTCCTGTACCTGACTGGCCTTCTGTATCCGTATGTCCGTGTGGTAACACATTTATTAGATTCTGATTTTAAATAGTACGGCTTTCAATTTTTTGGGATGTTCATTGGTTAAACTGTGCTTTATCGAGTTTTTAATCCAATGTTTGGGTGTTTGTATATGAAATAAATCAATTCACAGCTGTGCATTTCGAATGGCAATACATTTGTATAAGGAAACATTAAACTCTTCCTAACTTTCAGATAGGGTCACTGACCCCAGCAGCAAAAAAAAAACAACTATTGCTGTGTAAAACTACGATTTTATTGTTACTTTTTTTCATTATCTTTCTATTCCGGCCTCTCCTATTCATTTTTCTGACTCTCAATCACACCACTGTCTGGTTGCTAGGGTCATTTAGACCCTAGCAACCACATAGCTGCACAGTGGATATGTATAGTAGG
>NW_022279447.1:0-3194 GCF_000004195.4 Xenopus tropicalis
CCAGCTTGAATTTATTGCAATATAAGGACCAAACAATCTCCGTATAAAGGCGCAGGGCCTTGCTGGTCAGCTTCATGCACAGAATGGGTTCATGCCTTATATATATAAGGCATTAACCCATTCTGTGCATTAAGCTGCCAAGGGGGGAGGGCAGAGGGGCTCTTGTCCTTATCCCACACAGAATGTCCCTCAGAAATAACAAACACCTTCACGGTATCCCGGCCCTCCTGTAGGAAACCCACCTGTCATTTTCTGGCAGATATCGATAAATTCTTTTGTCTCGTTCCTCTCCCCCTCAGCGAGGCTTTTTTTAACACTTCAAAAACAGATAAAATGAAAATTGAAAAATTGGAGAACAAAGTTCTAGGCACATTTTTTTACCAATAAGTTGACAAGATATCCCTTTTGAGTATATTTAAGAAGATTAGTACAGGTATAGGACCAGTTATCCAGAATGCTCGGGACCAAGGGTATTCCAGATAAGGGATCTTCCCGTAATTTGGATCTCCATACCTACTACTAAAAATCGATAAACCATTAATTTAACCCAGTAGGATTGTTTAGCATCCAATAAGGGGTAATTATATCTTAGTTGGGATCAAGTACAGGTACTGTTTTATTATTACAGAGAAAAGGGAATCATTTAACCATTAAATAAACCCAATAAGGCTGTTCTGCCCCAATAAGGGGTAATTATATCTTAGTTGGGATCAAGTACAGGTACTGTTTTATTATTACAGAGAAAAGGGAATCATTTAACCATTAAATAAACCCAATAGGGCTGTTCTGCCCCAATAAGGGGTAAATATATCTTAGTTGGGATCAAGTACAGGTACTGTTTTATTATTACAGAGAAAAGGGAATCCTTTAACCATGAAATAAACCCAATAGGGCTGTTCTGCCCCAATAAGGGGTAAATATATCTTAGTTGGGATCAAGTACAGGTACTGTTTTATTATTACAGAGAAAAGGGAATCCTTTAACCATGAAATAAACCCAATAGGGCTGTTCTGCCCCAATAAGGGGTAAATATATCTTAGTTGGGATCAAGTACAGGTACTGTTTTATTATTACAGAGAAAAGGGAATCATTTAACCATTAAATAAACCCAATAGGGCTGTTCTGCCCCCAATAAGGGGTAATTATATCTTAGTTGGGATCAAGTACAGGTACTGTTTTATTATTACAGAGGAAAGGGAATCATTTAACCATTAAATAAACCCAATAGGGCTGTTCTGCCCCAATAAGGGGTAATTATATCTTAGTTGGGATCAAGTACAGGTACTGTTTTATTATTATTCAGAGAAAATGGGAATCATTTAATTATGAAATAAACCCAATAGGGCTGAACTCCCCCAATAAGGGGTAATTATATCTTAGTTGGGATGCCAGGGCCAGTGCCTGTTTTTTTTTTTTTTTCCGGAAAAAAGGGATCCCTTTCCCCGTAAAATAACCCCAATGGGGCTTTTCTCCCCCAAAAGGGGGAAAATATTTTTTAGTGGGGACCAAGACCGGGTCCTTTTTTTTTTTTCCGGAAAAAGGGGATTCTTTTCCCCTTTAAAAAACCCCAATGGGGTTTTTCTCCCCCCAAAAGGGGGAAATTTTTTTTTGTTGGGGCCCAAGCCCGGGTCCTTTTTTTTTTTTCCGGGAAAAGGGGATCCCTTTCCCCAGAAAAAAACCCCAATGGGGTTTTTCCCCCCCCAAAAGGGGGAAATTTTTTTTTATTGGGGACCAAGCCCGGGTCCTTTTTTTTTTTTCCAGAAAAAGGGGATCCTTTTCCCCTGAAAAAAACCCCAAAGGGGCTTTTCCCCCCCAAAAGGGGGAAATTTTTTTTTGGTGGGGACCAAGCCCGGGCCCTTTTTTTTTTTTTTTTGGTAAAAAGGGGATTTTCCTGGTTTTTGGTATATGGGGGGGGTAAACCCCCCCCCCCCCCCCCCCCCCCCAATTTGTAGTTATATCAGGCATTTGAATGAGTATTTCTAACGTGCAAGATCAGAATAAAACAGGACTAAGGCAGCATTGAGAGATATGGAAGAGAATAACCAAGGAACAAAATTTTACCTGTAAACAAACACGGGAATACTAAAATCTGTGAAATTAGGATCCATTTCTGAGTCCTCCAATCTGTTTATCATCTCTTCATAGTTATTTTTCCATTTAACTATCTGATTAAGTGGAATAAAGTTACCTACACAAAGAGAACAGTTTTACTGCCAGATTTGCTGTAGATTATTCATCAGAGACACTAGAAACTACATTCTGTGTTATACAGATCGGTCTGGGTATACTGAGTATTAAGAGATAATGTACCCCCTACTGTAAATGATAAGGATATTAGCAGTCACTGAGGGATTCTGTGCCCATATAAAGGCACAAGGCTGCAGGCTGAGTTATACAGGGAACTCTGAGTATCACTCATGTATTATAAGGGATAATGTACCCCCTACTGTAAATGATAAGGATATTAGCAGTCACTGAGGGGTTCTGTGCCCATATAAAGGCACAAGGCTGCAGGCTGAGTTATACAGGGAACTCTGAGTATCACTCATGTATTATAAGGGATAATGTACCCCCTACTGTAAATGATAAGGATATTAGCAGTCACTGAGGGGTTCTGTGCCCATATAAAGGCACAAGGCTGCAGGCTGAGTTATACAGGGAACTCTGAGTATCACTCATGTATTATAAGGGATACTGTACCCCCTACTGTAAATGATAAGGATATTAGCAGTCACTGAGGGGTTCTGTGCCCATATAAAGGCACAAGGCTGCAGGCTGAGTTATACAGGGAACTCTGAGTATCACTCATGTATTATAAGGGATAATGTACCCCCTACTGTAAATGATAAGGATATTAGCAGTCACTGAGGGGTTCTGTGCCCATATAAAGGCACAAGGCTGCAGGCTGAGTTATACAGGGAACTCTGAGTATCACTCATGTATTATAAGGGATAATGTACCCCCTACTGTAAATGATAAGGATATTAGCATTCACTGAGGGGTTCTGTGCCCAAATAAAGGCACAAGGCTGCAGGCTGAGTTATACAGGGGAACTCTGAGTAACACTCATGTATTAAAAGGGATAATGGACCCCCTACTGGTAAAGATAATGAAATTAGGCAGTCCCTTGAGGGGTTCCTGTGCCCCTAAAAAGGGCACCAGGGCTGCCGGGTGGAATTATTACAGGGAAATCT
>NW_022279448.1:0-3192 GCF_000004195.4 Xenopus tropicalis
GGGGCCCCCCCCCCCGTTTGTTCCCTCTCCCAAGCGCTGTTTTTTTCCTGGTGCCCCAACGCTCCAATCTGCCCCTGTTGGGGAATTTCTCCCCCCTCCTGCCCCCCAGTGGTTAATCCCAGTACCTCACATTCCTTTGCCTTCCAGCAAATCCTGATTAATCGGCGGCGCAGTGATTCTGGCAGAACATCCCAGTGCCTTACAGACCCAGAAAAGAACTTTCTCCTCTAGTGGAACAGATTGGGACCAAGCAACCAAGAGGATTTGTTGCCTGAGGATATAAAAGCTGCCAGTTGCCAGTGGAGCAGATTTTCTTCCCCCCTTTCCTTTGATTACTGGGGTTTAAAGAGTAAAGGTACCAGTGGATCTGCTGTACCCTGGTTCTCTTCCTATTCCTTTATACTTATATTCAGTGTTGTTTCTAACTGAGCCTTTTGGCCTCTGCTGTATGTCTGTCCGTGCGTCCCTGCCTCCTGGTCAAGTCTCTGTATGTCTGTATGTCTATCTTTATTTACACTCAGTTTGGGGCAGTGTCGTACAGTCACCAAAACAATCAGTTCTCCCCGATCGCCCCAAACCCTTAACTGGTGGAAGACGTAAGAGCATTCAAGAGTGGGGCTTATTTATTAACACTAGGCAAATTTGCCCGTGAATGTATTATTTTTTTATTTGTATGCAAGTCGCTCAAGCCCGACACTAAAATGAACTGAAACAAATTCCCAAATGTTCCCAAACTTTGTGTCCAAAAACACCTGTACAGCACAGCCCTTTTATCATATTGGCGCGCTGTCGCCCTCTGGTGGTTAGATACAGGCTGTGATGCTTTTAAGATGAGCAAATAATTATTTTTACTGGAAATTTGGCTGTACATTTATCTTGGACACAAGTTTGCCCATGGGCAGTAACCCATAGCAACCAGTCTGTGATTAGCTTTTTTTCAGCCAGCTGCAGGTAGAACAATTAATGTAATAATTTGGTTGGTATGGGTTACTGCCCATGGGCTAATTTCACCAGTGTTAATAAATGCCCCACCCCTAGAGATGGCATTATAACTAGTCTACCTCTGCAGCCCCTCCAACTAATGCATTTGTGCCCCTCCCCATTCTGTTTATTGTCTCCTAATAGATTGTAAGCTCTTTGGGGCAAGGATCCTATTCCCACTTTGTAATTTAATCTTCTAGCGCTTATTTATTATATAATAACTGCACCGTTAGCATCTGTACCTTAGATTGTAAGCTCTTTGGGACAGGGATTTCCACTTTGTATTTAATCTTCTAGTGCTTATTTGTTTCTTCTGTTTAATTTTATAATAACTGTACTCTGTTTGTGTCTGTGCCTTATAAACAGTACCTACCCCTGTGGTGCTATAAAATACATTTCTCCTCTTTATTGTGTGTGTTTCAGAGCAGGGATGGCAACAGCGCGTAATGTGAAACAAGCAATTGTAGGTATCGGTTTAGGCCAACTAAATATTTGAATATCTTGGGAATAACATTACGGTAGAGCTTGTGATTGGCAGCAATCATATTACTCAGACCGCTGGCACAGACTTGATGCCCTCAGGTCCCAATATTTGGACTTTCTGATGTAGCATAAGTGCTTGTGCCTTGTTCCACCCTGGGATGGTCCATTCATGATATGTTCTGTGTGTGGGATGTGCCTTGGGTTATGGGCAGGAGTTCAGGGATCCCATGAGTTCAGTAGAAGATATAGGAGTATCCAACATGGCGACCGGGAGGGTGATGTGCACAGGGGTTGGTCATTGTACCAGGTAATACTTTAAAGGAGACAAATAGGATAAATTAAAACCCCTAACCCTGTAGGCAATTATGAATAATATCCGGTGCTGGTTTCCCTTTGGGCTAAACATTAACCCTATCTGTAACAATGGCCCCTTTATTGGGGCTCCCTATAGATCCTCTCAGGTCCCTGTCTGTGTTTCAAATGAGGGGTGGGTGTGTCCTAACGGTCCCTGCCAGAAGCACAGTAGGAGGGGGAGAGCCAATCACAGCCCTGCACTCACACAAGCACAGACAGGCTTCAGTTCCCTATCAGGTCAGCCTAGCTGCTGATTGGTTCCTATCCTACAGTGCCGTCGCCCCCTCTGCACAGCCTGGGAAAGGAGGCAACAGATGGGTGTGGCTATTGGGATTTTTCAATAAATCCTTCCTTCTATATTTAGATGAGTACTATTCATTGGCACAAAATAGTTTTTCACACAATATGTCCCCTTATAGAGCATCAGTATCTGGAAAGGTCCCATTATTACCCACTCAGTGCCACCCTGAGGTGCCCTCACAGAAAAGTGGAAAGATGTGAGACCTTCAGGCAGGGATCAGTTAGGGTGCCACAGGAGCTGAAAAAAGGGGTGATGGGTGCACAGGCACAGGGAGATGAGGGTGAAGAATCAGACTGTGATAGGACAGGATGGAGCGGGAGTGGGACAGTGCGGATGAAGAGGTAGGGGGGCAAAGTGGATGTAGACTCTGAGGCCATGACTGGACCAAGGATAGGAACTGGGGCAGGAACAAGGATAGAACAAGATTGGAACAGAATAGGAGCATGGGTGGGAACAAGAAAACCCAGCTAAGGGCCCACTGCTCCCTGTGAGTAAGGGCACCAGCGCAGTGCATTTTGGCCCCCTAGCGCTGCACCATGCAGCCTGCCGGTGTGCTTGGTCCGGTGGGGCCCAACGGGTTTTTTCCCAGTACACGGACGGAGCAGTCTGACCCAGGGAACAAGAACAGGAACAGAGGGAGAGAGTAGGAACCCAGCTAGGGACAAGCCTCAGTGCTGATGTGCATAGGCCAATGCTCAGGCACCACCAGTACGGCAGGGTCAGTCCTGATTGGCTGACCCCAACCCACCAATAAGGCTGCAGGAGAAATAGAACATTATTATTTATATAGCGCCGTCAATTCATGCAGCGCTTTACAGAATAGAGGGGTACAAAAGACATAACAGTTAATATGTACATATAAACAATTCACAAAAAATGGTTTGCAGTTACATTGGATGAGGATTGGAGACACTAGGGGGAGGGCCCTGCTTGCAAGAGCTTACATTCTAAAAGGGGGGGGGGGGCTGAGACATGAGGTCAGGGTAACTAGCATGGAGTTAGAGTTCATGTAGGTGTGTAAAGTGACAGCAAGTGCGGAGTGAGAGGTGGAAAACCCAGTGGTTTGTGAGTGT
>NW_022279449.1:0-3138 GCF_000004195.4 Xenopus tropicalis
TCTGGGCTGCTCTCTTTCCATGGTCAGACAGGAACCTCCCCCTGGGTAAGTGAATCCAATCTCCCCCCAGTACTTACCCAGGTACAGAGCTCTGATTCTCTGTACTTCCTGCTCCTGGGCTGCTCTCTTTCCCATGGTCAGGCAGGAACCTCCCCCTGGGTAAGTGAATCCAATCTCCCCCCAGTACTTACCCAGGTACAGAGCTCTGATTCTCTGTACTTCCTTCTCCTGGGCTGCTCTCTTTCCCATGGTCAGGCAGGAACCCCCCCCTGGGTAAGTGAATCCAATCTCCCCCCAGTACTTACCCAGGTACAGAGCTCTGATTCTCTGTACTTCCTGCTCCTGGGCTGCTCTCTTTCCCATGGTCAGGCAGGAACCTCCCCCTGGGTAAGTGAATCCAATCTCCCCCCAGTACTTACCCAGGTACAGAGCTCTGATTCTCTGTACTTCCTGCTCCTGGGCTGCTCTCTTTCCCATGGTCAGGCAGGAACCTCCCCCTGGGTAAGTGAATCCAATCTCCCCCCAGTACTTACCCAGGTACAGAGCTCTGATTCTCTGTACTTCCTGCTCCTGGGCTGCTCTCTTTCCCATGGTCAGACATGGGAAAATGGGGTTTATATGCCGGGGCCTGTGGGGGAGAAACATCGGATTCTAATTGCCGCTGAGCCTTCAAGTAAAGCTCTGTCTGTGCCGCCCCTGAGTGCCACCCCACTAATGGGACAGAGTGTGAGCTCTTGTGGGTAACGTTCCTGAGTAATAGGATCTCCCCGGCCGCTGCTCTGCCAAATTGCGGCATATTTTCCTCATTAAGGGCGCGAGTTCATAGAGACAGAAAGTGCCGGCAGACGAGCGCCTAATTGCCTGTCTGGTTTCCCCATTAGTCTGTGGGAATTTGGGGCTGTTAGCGATGGCGGCTGATTGGCTGTAATGCAAAGCCCTATAGATCATTAATAAACCCTCATTCCGGGGGCCACAGTCTCCCCATACACATAACAATAATTGAGACTTTAGAATCTTCTCTTTGAGTTCCGACTTCGACTCAAGGCAGATTTTGAGAAGAGAAGAATATTGGGAAGGAGCTCAGAGCTGGGGGGATATTTCTCCCATAACTGCGACATCTTAGGGGCCCCATTACCGGAGGTGTCTCATATTGTGCAACAGTCTCATCCCCACTGGGACCGCTGTCTCCATTGTGACGTCCCTTCCTTGTTATCCTCCAACTATTCCAAATGCCAGAACCCTTGGGGGGATCAGTGAGCGCTGACCTGATTCCTTTATGTCTCATTCTCTACTGGATCATGATTGGGCAATTTCCGGATGAACACCGAGACCCAGGTAATTATGAGGACCAATCAAAATATTGGATTGGTCCTGCCCTGCTTTATGGCTGAGATTCTAGCTATCTGTATAACAGAGCATTCTGTCACAGTGGCACAGATCCTATCTGATCCCCCCATTGTAAGCAGCAGTCCTGCCCTGCTTTATGGCTGAGATTCTAGCTATCTGTATAACAGAGCATTCTGTCACAGTGGCACAGATCCTATCTGATCCCCCCATTGTAAGCAGCAGTCCTGCCCTGCTTTATGGCTGAGATTCTAGCTATCTGTATAACAGAGCATTCTGTCACAGTGGCACAGATCCTATCTGATCCCCCCCATTGTAAGCAGCAGTCCTGCCCTGCTTTATGGCTGAGATTCTAGCTATCTGTATAACAGAGCATTCTGTCACAGTGGCACAGAGCTGATCCCCCAGTATAACAGATTGACTTTAGAACCCGCTGTTAAATCACTTTAACATTTAAAATCGTTAACAGGATTGATTAATTAATTGAGACAAAGGAAATAAGGGAAACTTCAGTACAAAACATGAATTGGAAATATTGACAGAGGGGAAGTACAGGGAGTCAGTTTAATATCAGGTTGTATCTATGATGTTTATAACAGATGTTAAGGGGGGGCAGGGACGCCCCTTTAATGAATCGATGTTCCTTAATGGGTTTCTGATGATCCCCCTGCGCATTGGGAGATTCCCGTGGATCAGCGCCGTTTCATTTGTTTCTCTCAATCCCATTGACCTTTCACATTCTCTTAAGGATTCGTTCCCTGGGGGTCGGCGCCGCCATTATCACTGCCGGGACGGAACCAGCGGGTTAGAGGTTGGGGAAAGCAGATCTGCCCCACGGGGGCAATAACTATAAAACAAAGAGAGAGTGAGTTTCGCCCTGGGGCAGTCGCTTGGCACCTGATTCAGCTGCCAAGGGTGCAACTCTGTATCTGGCCTGAGGGATTGATGCTTAGCGGTGCCAACTCGGGGTTACCGTTAGCGAAATTCCAGGAATCGCCAACTGGCCTCCTGCCATTGGCTGCAGCTTGAGTCGCCCTTGGGTTGCCATTATTTGCCTAAAATGTATTCGGAAAGGGCCACAAAAACCTTATGCGCCCTGACTGTTTGGAAAGGGTTAACAGAAATAATATAAAAATAAATCTCCGGCCAATGTAGTATCATTCTGATCCAGAGGGCGTGGCTACAATCCCTGCCATAAAGCGAGACCAGGCTGCAGGGATTTGCCAGGGAGGAAGCACAGATAGTCACATGACCACTGTGAAAGTACATAGAGTAATATAGTACCTACAGGGGGGGTCAGATCGCGGGATCTGCTCTATTACTGTCCCATCTCCCCCCGCCCCTCTATGGAGCGTTGTTGCCCGGTAGGCGCAATGTGAGCCTGGGGGGGGACTGTTTGCCCCCTTAGAAGATTTGTTGGCAGGGGGGCCCCGCGTGACCAAGTTACCCCACTCACAGTGTGAAAAGTCACCGGCACCCACCAAATCCGGCTTTGGGCATCGCTAGGGCCCCACGTCAGGGCCCCATTAAACCGTATGAAGACAATTTTCATTGAAACTACGATGACCCATTGGGCTATACTTTTTGGGGACCCCCGGCAGTCAAAGTTGCCCCCAGACATACCCGACAGCAGCGCTAAAGGGCATCCGTGCGCGATTTCCTATCTCCCCTTTAATATCCGTTAATTTACAGTAAAACTGACGCGTTCGCGAGTATCTCTCCGTTGCCGCCGTCGTGTCATAATAAACGGGAAATGTATTTAACGCACTTCTCCCCCCCCCCCCCAGGGGTTTC
>NW_022279450.1:0-3000 GCF_000004195.4 Xenopus tropicalis
CTGCGTACTAATAGGACAATCTCTCGCTTAACACTATAATCCCTGCTCTACCCAAGCCCCCTTCCCTTCCTCACGAGGCTAATTATCCTCTCATGCTAACTATAGCACACATCTGCTCCTCACTATACCTTGCCATACTCCCACAGCCCATGCCTGTCCCGAGGAGGCTATTATCCCCCCACTGCTACTATTAGCGCCACCATCTTCCCTACTGTACATACCTGACCTGCTATCCCACAGCTAGTCCCTTCCAGAGGCTATTGTATCCTGCTCAAACTAAGAGCGCCATCTCTCCTGACTTATACCTGCATATCCCACAGCTCCAATTCCTGCTTCCATGAGGCTATGACTTCACCACTGGGCTTACATTATATGGCACCATCCTCTCCTGCGTGGCTAATACCGCGCTATCCCTACAGCCAGTCCCTACCCAGAGGTATTATCACCCACTGTACATAGGCACCACGTCTCCCTACATTACCTGCGTATCCCACGTAGCGTACACCCCCTCCCAGAGCTAGTTATCCCACTGCTACTAATAGGCTACCATTTCCTACTATACCTTGCTATCCCACAGCCCCATCCTACCAGAGGATTATGTCCCCACTTGCTTGATATAGGCACGATCTCTCGCCACATAACCTGCTATCCACAGCCCCACGTCCCTTCCCAGTAGTTATGAGTTGCCCACCAACTAGCTACTAATAACACCAGAGGAGCAGACGACCATCGTCTCGCTCCTCCATAACAGGTATCACCTGCTATCCCCACGAAGGCCCCAGTAATGGCGCTTCTCAGCAGCGCGGCTATAATGTGGAATATTCCCAACCTCTACTTCGCCTGACTACCTAGGCAGCATCGTCTCCCGTACGCATCTAACGTGCTATTCCATCTCAGCCCCAGTGCCTCTTCCGGCAGAGGACTATTCATCCCCACTCACTGCTTATTAATGCACATATCTTACCCTACTATACTGCTATCCACAGCCCCAGAGATCCCTTCCAGAGAGCGTATCTATCCCCACTGCACTATAGGGCACCGAGCTCTCCGTCTACGATTTACCTGGCTAAATCCCACAGGCCATGTCCCAGTCCAGAAGGCGTTAGTGGTACTCCAACTGCTGCCGCTAGCGTATACGCATGCATTCTAGCTTCTCTCTGATAAGGTCGTCGTCCCTGACCAATTAATCATACCTGTGTAATCCCTGACAAGCCCTCAGATCCATAGCCAGCAGAGATCCTTATAATTCCTCTACTTGCTATACTGTATACGGCGGAGCCACATCTCTCTACCCGTCGAGTAACTCTTATTGCCATAGCCTCGGGTGTTCGTGAGTATGGAACTTCACATATAAGAATCTCGGCACACTCGTGTGGTGATTGGACCAGGTTAGCTATAACTCTCTCATGTCATCTACAATGAAATGCAGTCTATTGCTAGGTAAAATTCTCAATTACACAGCCAGGCGTAAACGTGTGGGACAGACTGAGCAACGTACAACTGATAACCCTAATATTAAGTCGACAGTGCTAGCCAAATAGATTGACGTACGTTAATCCACCATAAGACGAGACTATCACGGAACCTTAAAGAAATTAATTTTGGCTCGTGCATTCTGATCCTGGCGGGGTACCTAATCGATGCGACGTCTCGTCTTACACCATCTACACCGTGAATGTGGTTCTTACTATAGTGCGTACTTGCATCTGAACTTGCTCTGTCTCTCTGTGGCAATAAATCTAGAGGTATGTGTAAATTATATACATCAAGTAATAAATAGTCAGTAGTAAATATGTTCCTGTACTGTGTAATATGATGAGGGATGGGTGGAGTTGAGCTTTGGTGTTACATTCACACTAGTCAAGATCACCCACTTCTAATAATTGCCTTAAATTTAGGAAAGCGCAAAACTCTTCACAACTTCTCGGGAAAACACGTTTATTGGCGTCTTGATGCAATCCCGCCCTAAGCCTGTGCCAGGATAATGTAAAGTTCTCCTACCTCTCGGCCGACAGGTGTCAATTTGTGAGTCTAAAGTTGTCAGCCGCGCCTCATGATAACAAATTTTAAGCCGATCGGGTCGCGTCTCCCAGTGTGTCAGGATCGCAGGCTCTCGTGGTGTCGTAGGTGTTTAGGTTTTTTGCCCACCAGACCTGAATAACATGAGTCAGGGGAGTCGTTCGTTACTTGTAGAGCCCGCATCAGCACTTTTTAAGGACTCCATATGCTGGATGTGTGGCCATATGTAAGTGTCGGCCAACTTTGGGGGACCGCTGGAGTACGGGCTGCGTAGGTTAATCTCTGATTACGCGTCTGAAGGACGAAATCTTAAAAGATATTGGAATTGCTTACAATATCTGTTTGCCTCAATTTATCTCTGCGCGAAACAAACTGCAATAAACGTTACTTCTCTCTTTTCTCTCCCCTCGGAAATGACTGGATCGATCGTTCTCTCCTACGCGCGTCGAGGGTAGAGAGAAGCAACTAGACAATATCACGTATGGATATAGAGCATACTCGTCTAGCAGAGCCATGTGTTTACAGAATTTGATAGAGGTTTCTTCTCCCCACCCAGGTCATTGGAAGGACCCGTCTTCCCATTTACCTCCATTTCATAACTACTAAAGAAGTGAGAATATAGTCACATAGGTTGCCGAACTACAACGGAGCGCGCATGTGTCTCAGGCGGCATGACAAGAGCGCCAGCCATTTTGTTTTCTTCAGTGTGCCGTTAGGATAGGTTTTAAGGAGACAAATTCTGGCTGCCGCTAGTGTTCCGGTTATATGACGATATGGGTCCCGTTGAGACTCGAATAACAAGAGCTAGATAATAATGGCCATAATTTATGTGTGATATCTGACGGGTACTGCCCTGACCGAGTTACTCGTGGCTAGTGTAAATCGGAGGCTCAGGAATACTCGAGGTATTGAGGCAAGTCCGTTTATTATCAAAATATTTTTCAAGTTTATCGGGGAGTAATGAGGGCACCGTATTTATCG
>NW_022279451.1:0-3000 GCF_000004195.4 Xenopus tropicalis
GGGGCCACCATATTGCCATGTCTGTTTATAATCCAGCAAGCCCCCCTGGGGCCACCATATTGCCATGTCTGTTATATCCAGCAGCCCCCTGGGGCCACCATATTGCCACTGTCCTTCAGAAGAAGACTCCATCTCCTGCCTTTGGATTGACCATTGCTACATGTACCATCGCAGCCCTACTGGGTACAACTGCCCCGGCTGGGAAAGTATTGCCCCAGGGGGCAAAGTGAAGCTCAACCCTCAGGGGGTGGAGACGCATCCTGATTTGGTTGACCCCCCCTCACCATTAATCACTTCCATCCTCTGCGCAGGTCTGAGAGGGGTTCCGTGGCCTCGTAGCCGTGGCACCTCCCAGCTACACGTGAATGGTCTCTGCGTCCACTCGCTCCGACTTGGCGAACTCCAGAAAGACAATGAGGCCCATCAGGTTCACCACAATCACAAGGTGGAACATGGAGCTCCAGGACCCCGTGGTTTCAATCAGGTAACCGGACGGTAGACCAAAACCACTCCTGTTAGTGGGGGGGAGAGAGGAAGAGTATGATGGTAACTTGGTCCTGCCATAAAGTATACCCCAAGCCTCTATCCGCCCCAAACTAGGGTTATTGTACTGCTATAACTTCCTGCTTCACTGTGAGAAGTGTGGGAGTCACAGCAGGAAGTGTGAGTGTCACAGCAGGAAGTGTGGGAGTCACAGCAGGAAGTGTGGGAGTCACAGCAGGAAGTGTGAGTGTCACGCAGGAAGTCACAGCAGGAAGTGTGAGTGTCACAGCAGGAAGTGTGGGAAGTCACAGCAGGAAGTGTGGAGTCACAGCCAGGAAGTGTGAGTGTCACAGCAGGAAGTGTGGGAGTCACAGCCACAGGAAGTGTGAGTGTCACAGCAGGAAGTGTGGGGAGTCACAGCAGAAGTGTGGAGTCACAGCAGAGTGTGAGTCACAGCAGAAGTGTGGGAGTCACAGCAGGAAGGTGTGTGAGTCACAGCAGGAGGTGTGGGAGTCCACAGCAGGAAGTGTGAGTCACCAGCAGGAAGTGTGGGAGTCACAACAGCACAGCAGGAAGTGTGGAGTCACAAGCAGGAGGTGTGGGAGTCACAGCAGGAAGTGTGGGAGTCACAGCAGGAAGTGTGGGAGTCAGCAGCAGGAAGTGTGGGTCACAGCAGGAAGTGTGGGAGTCACAGCAGGAGGTGTGTGAGTCACAGCAGGAAGGTGAGTGTCCAGTGTGGGAGTCACAGCAGGAAGTGTGGGAGTCACGCAGGAAGTGTGGGAGTCACAGCAGGAAGTGTGGGAGTCACAGCAGAGTGTGGAGTCAGCAGCAAGGAGTGTGTGAGTCACAGCAGGAAGTGTGGGAGTCACAGCAGGAAGTGTGGGAGTCACGCAGGAAGTGTGTGAGTCACAGCAGGAAGTGTGGGAGTCACAGCAGGAATGTGGGAAGTGCAGGGAGTGTGTGAGTCACAGCAGAAGTGTGGGAGTCACAGCAGGAAGTGTGAGTGTCACAGCAGGAAGTGTGGGAGTCACAGCAGGAAGTTTGTGGGGAGTCACAGCAGGAGTGTGAGTGTCACAAGCAGGAAGTGTGGGAGTCACAGCAGGAAAGTGTGAGTGTCACAGCAGAGTGTGGGAGTCACAGCAAAGTCACAGCAGGAGGTGTGGGAGTCACAGCAGCAGTGTGGGGTCACAGCAGGAAGTGTGGGAGTCAGCAGCAGGAAGTGTGGGAGTCACAGGAGGTGTGGAAGTCACAGCAGGAAGTGTGGGAGTCACAGCAGGAAGTGTGGAGTCACAGCAGGAAGTGTGGGAGTCACAGCAGGAAGTGGTGGGAGTCAAGCAGGAAGCACAGCAGGAGGTGTGGAGTCACAGCAGGAGGTGTGGGAAGTCACAGCAGGAAGTGTGGAAGTCAGTGTGGGAGTCACAGCAGGAAGTGTGGGAGTCCACAGCAGCACAGCAGGAAGTGTGGGAGTCACAGCAGGAAGTGTGGGAGTTCACAGCAGGAGGTGTGGGAGTCACAGCAGGAGGTGTGGGAGTCACAGCAGGAAGTGTTGGGAGTCACAAGCAGGAGGTGTGGGAGTCACAGCAGGAGGTGTGGGAGTCACAGCAGGAAGTGTGGGAGTCACAGCAGCAGGAAGTGTGGGAGTCACAGCAGGAAGGTGTGGAGTCACAGCAGGAAGTGTGGGCAGTGTGGGAGTACAGCAGGAAGTGTGGGAGCCACAGCAGGAAGTGTGGGAGTCACAGCAGGAAGTGTGGGAGTCACAGCAGGAGTGTGGGAAGTCACAGCAGGAAGTGTGGGAGTCCAGCAGAGGTGTGGGAGTACAGCAGTGTGGGAGTCACGCAGAAGTGTGGAGTCACAGCAGGAGTGTGGGAGTCCAGCAGAGGTGTGGAGTCACAGCAGGAAGTGTGGGAGTCACAGCAGGAAGTGTGGGAGTCACAGCAGGAAGTGTGGGAGTCACAGCAGGAGTGTGGGATCACAGGCAGGAAGTGTGGGAGTCACAGCAGGAAGTGTGGGAGCCACAGCAGAGGTGTGGGAGTCACAGCAGGAAGTGTGGGAGTCCAGCAGGAAGTGTGGGAGTCACAGCAGGAAGTGTGGGAGTCACAGCAGGAGGTGTGGAGTCACAGCAGGAAGTGTGGGAGTCCAGCAGGAAGTGTGGGAGTCACAGCAGGAGGTGTGGAGTCACAGCAGGAAGTGTGGGAGTCCACAGTCAGGAAGTGTGGGAAGTCACAGCAGGAAGTGTGGGAGTCACAGCACAGGCAGGAAGTGTGGGAGTCACACAGCAGGAAGTGTTGGGAGTCACAGCAGGAGGTGTGGAAGTCATACAGCAGGAGGAAGTGTGGGAGTCACAGCAGGAACAGCAGGAAGGTGGGAGTCACAGCAGGAAGTGTAGGCCGTTGGCCTAGGAACAAGCCGCCAGCTAAAACTTACCCAGCAAAGCGCCTCCGGTATTGGCCGCACCTGTCGGGGAAGAGACGTTTACTAAGAGTCAGAATGAGGGAGAAGCCTAAATGGGAATCCCCT
>NW_022279452.1:0-2874 GCF_000004195.4 Xenopus tropicalis
TCATGTAATTGCTGAGTGATGATAAATAGCCCCGCCCCTGTAAGCAGGTAAAGGGCCCATTGGCTGGACCCAGTATGGAATGTTTAGCGACACCGAACGAGACAAACACAGGCGTCGGGTCCGTAGGGAACATGCAGGGGCCACAGCCATTAGTACATTGGTCCTGGGTGGGCGGTCCCTCCGGGGCCCATGGGTGGGTGCTGCCACCTTGTGCCCCCATTGAGTACCACAGACCATTACATGCCCCCCCCCCCTGGCACCCAATCAGCTTTCGATAATGTTCATTTCTATAGCGCCAACATAGTCCGCAGCGCTGCACAAACGGAAACATTGGGGGGCTCTGCCTGGGGGGCTCCCCCTATATGTCCTCAGTTACTGCCCCGGGCAGCTAGGGATCTGATTGGAGCAGAGAGGATCCTGTAGTGTTTGGTGCAGTCACATCCCAGGGTACCCCACACCCAAGGGAACGGGGGTTCTTTTGGGGGTACAGGGGGTGCATATGGATCCTACCCCGTCCCCCTGTCCCTGGAATGGGAGAAAGCGCCCCATAAAGGCCAGCGGGCAGTACTGCGGGGTCAGAACTGGAAAGTCCTCAGGCTGCGTCGGCGCTCGGAGGGGTCTCCGTCTGTCGCATCGAAGGCCGGGGCCTGGGGCAAATCCTTCAGCTTCTGCCTGCGCTGGGCAACCTGGGGGCAACATGGCCTGTAATATGTCTGTAGCGGGAGGGGCAACAGTGCTACTTAATGCCCCCAAAAGTACATGGGACGTGCCCAAAAGTTACCCCATTACCCCCTCCCCCTCTTTGCTAAAGACATTTAGAGAGTGAAGAGATGAACAGCAGTGCAGCCAATAAAGGGTTACAGTCACTCAATAAATGAAATCAGCATTGACTACTTCCCCTTTAAATGGGCCGCAACCCCCCCCCCCCCTTGTGCAATATGAGTGGAATAAATAGGGCTCCTTCCCTCCAATGAGTAGGTACAGGGAACTGCCTCCCAGCAGGGCCGGTGGGACTAATACAGTAAAGGAATAGGGGGGGGGGGGGGGCTGAAAGGGAACATAAGGAAGTGCTACTTTACAGAAAGGGGGGTAGGTACAGGGAACAGCCTCCCAGCAGGGCCGGGGGGACTAATACAGTAAAGGAATAGGGGGGGTGAGTGGGTATCTCTGTGCCGAGAGTGGGATCGTTACCCCCTAATGCCCCGGGGTGAGTGGGTATCTCTGTGCCGGGAGTGGGATCGTTACCCCCTAATGCCCCGGGGGTGAGTGGGTATCTCTGTGCCGGGAGTGGGATCATTACCCCCTAATGCCCCGGGGTGAGTGGGTATCTCTTTGCCCGGAGTGGGATTGTTACCCCCTAATGCCCCGGGGGGAGTGGGTATCTCTTTGCCCAGAGTGGGATTGTTACCCCCTAATGCCCCGGGGGGAGTGGGTATCTCTGTGCCCAGAGGGGAATTGTTACCCCCTAATGCCCCGGGGGGAGTGGGTATTTCTTTTCCCAGAGTGGGATTGTTTCCCCCTGATGCCCCAGGGGTGAATGGGTATCTCTGTGCCGGGAATGGGATCGTTATCCCCTAATGCCCCGGGGGTGAGTGGGTATCTCTGTGCCGGGAGTGGGATTGTTACCCCCTAATGCCCCGGGGGTGACTGGGTATCTCTGTGCCGGGAGTGGGATCGTTACCCCCTAATGCCCCGGGGTGAGTGGGTATCTCTGTGCCGGGAGTGGGATTGTTACCCCCTAATGCCCCGGGGTGAGTGGGTATCTCTGTGCCGAGAGTGGGATCGTTACCCCCTAATGCCCCGGGGTGAGTGGGTATCTCTGTGCCGGGAGTGGGATCGTTACCCCCTAATGCCCCTGGGTGAGTGGGTATCTCTGTGCCGCTTGCTTTGCCCGTAGCCCGGGGGCAGTGACTGACAGGCGCCACCTTATGGCTGCTCCGTTGCTGGATTTGCCGCTGGCTGACTGGGCGGAGTGTTGGTGAACGTTACAGGTATACAGGCTCCTCCCCCCGTCCCACAGACTTTGCCCCCTGCCTGGGTTATATCAGGATTATGGGCTCTCCTTGTCTGACCTCCCAGATACACACAGGTAGGTACTAGGCTCCGCCCTGCAGGCAGGTGTGGGACACGCCCATGAATCAATTCAGAGATTAGTAGGCCAATGTGTCTGGGCCCTCACCCAGTGCATCCTGGGAAATCCACAGGCCAAAGCCTTAAAGGGACAGTTACCGTTATTCCATATATTCATTTACACCCAATGTGCTCCCCTTACAGGAAGGGAGATTCCTAATGGGCTTAATGCAAACCTGAGGAAACATCAAATACATTATAAGCTGCTTGTTCTCTCCAGCTATGGCTGAACTACACTTCCCAGCATCCCCCATCACCTGCTAATACTTTTCTATATATTGTTCCAGATGACAATGGCAGCACAGAGACGGGGAGCGGCACCGAGGAACCAATCACTGCGACCCCCCCCTCCTTCCTTTCACCTACAGGTAAGGGGTCTCTCTCTTGATTGGCTGAGCAATGGGGTCAGTGAATGGGTTATGGGTTAAATCCATAGGTTAAAGATTAAACCTACACGGCTGGGGGGGCTCGAGCAGAGAATGTGGAGGGATTTTATTCCCAAATATTTCCCACGCCTTGTCCAGCCGCCCGACTGAATTCTCCCAGAGATACGGACAGAACGGCCCCCAATGGGGCATCCAGATCCGCACTATGGGGGGGGGTGACAGTGCAGTAAGGCAGCTCCGCACTATCTCCTTGTCTGACCTCCCAGATACACACAGGTAGGTACTAGGCTCCGCCCTGCAGGCAGGTGTGGACACGCCCATGAATCAATTCAGAGATTAGTAGGCCAATGTGTCTGGC
>NW_022279453.1:0-2837 GCF_000004195.4 Xenopus tropicalis
CAAGATGGGGAAAGTACCACTTTAAGTACTGCTGTCCAACATGAATACTAGTAGTTGAAATACACCTCTCAGCACCACACAGATATAAAGACTGTTGGAAGGTGCTGGGGGATACAATTCAAAACCTGATAGGCCACTTAATTAAAAAACTATTTTACTTTGGGCTCTGCAACCACCAAATATCTCCAGTTATTATGCTGCTGTGACTGGCGGCCCAGAGGGAGCAGAACTGGCGGTGCCCTAACAGGAGCCCAGGGAAGCCCTGTACATAATCCAGTTGTGGTTTCACAGGGAACAAAAAACAAAATGAATGTGAGGAGTTGCTTTGCTTACTGTTTTGCTTGGTCTCCTCACAAAGGAAACTTCGGGCGACATTGAGTGATACATTTGCCTTTCCACCGGCAATTCACTTTATTGTGGGAAGGTATTTCAAGTCGCACACAGTAGCCGAGGTTAACCGACTAATGTGGGCCTGTGGGCCATCAGCCTTACACACAAGCCCCATTATATATAATTATTTCTACATGTAAAATCTGCCAGTCTGCTGGTGCCATCTAGTGGTTGCACATTATGGCCAGGTTACTGCCTAATGGGAAATTGAAGCTCTTTGTTTATCCCCCCCCCACTTCTATAAAAACAGGACATTTCAGGGGACTAAAATATAAAACCAAGGTTTTTCCACCGGTGACATGTTCAGGATCTCTGTATAAAACATACAGTGCGCCTACTGGGAAATATAGATTTTATTTCCCTTTACCAAGAAACAAATTGCAATACTAGGCTCAGCCAGCAGATGTCAGTGTAGCTGCTTTAGTTTCTTTAACATATTAAAAGCAAATGCTAAATGTCTTTCAACCCCCCCAAACCCCCAATAATAGTAACATTAGGGCATATTGTTTGCGCAGGGGGGCAGTTATCTGTAGTGCCAGGTTGAGTTCAGTTTAGGGGGATTAAAGCGTGGAGTTTGTAGGTGTAACATAGTAACATAGTAAGTTGGGTTGAAAAAAGACATACGTCCATCACGTTCATCAGGTGTAATTCTCCCCCAAGTCACAGCTGATTGATTTGGACTAATTAGGCCTCCCCACAGCTTTGGGGCAAATAAACCAGTTGGTTGGAGTTCAATGGAACCATACCCAGTACTAGTAAGAAAATATTTAGACTACAGAAAGGACATCTCTATATCTAAGGAACAGAGGAATGCGAGATTGCTCTATACCCAGCAGGGGGCACTGTCTCCCTATCTAAAGGAAACATACAAAAACAAACTCAGACACAACTACAAATAAATGATAGCTGGCAACCTATGAGTTAACTTTTAGTCTAATGTAGAAAGTGATATTTTGAGACAATTTGCAATTGGTCTTTATTTCTTCAGCAGCTCTCCAGCTGTTGGGTCGTTAGGATCCAAATGACCTTAGCAACCAGGGAGTGGTTTGAATGAAAGACTGGTATATGAATAGGGGAGGGACTGAATAGAAAGATAAGGAATAAAAAGTAACAATAACAATAAAACTGGAGCCTCACAGAGCAATAGGGTTTGGCTGCCGGGGTCAGTGACCCCCATAGTGTTTTTCTAATTATTTCACGGCAACTCTCCAGTTTGGAATTACAGCCGCTATAGGGTTGCTAGGGTTCAAGTTACCGTAGTAACTTACATGAAATACTGGTATATGAATAGGGGAGGGGCTGAATAGAAAGATAAGTAATAAAAAGTAACAATAACAATAAAACTGGAGCCTCACAGAGCAATAGGGTTTGGCTGCCGGGGTCAGTGACCCCCATTTGAAAGCTGCAAAGTGTTAGAAGAAGGGAAATAATTTAAAAGCTATAGAGAGAGATGCCATGTTTGTTTTTGTATTAATATCACACTGGAGCCCCTCTGTACTCTTGGCCCCCCACAGTGCACACCCCGGTTCCATTAGGCCCCATGGGATCTAACTAATAATCTCCTACTGACAATGAAGTTCCCAGTTTGGCTCCCACCCAGGAAAGCAGAGAATGTCAGGGGCCCTGTTATACCGTGTACAGGATTTCTATTCCCCTCATTATAGGGGCTCACAATAACCAGCTTAGCCGGCCACTTACACATAAGCGGGGCCCATGGAAAATCCTAATAATGTATTTATTCATAGAAAAAGCTCAGCCCAGGATAATGTATTGTTAGAGAGTCCGGAGAGAGAAGGAAAGGAAGCGACTTTGGGATTCCATTCAACAGCCTCATGAGTATTTATATATACATGGGTAACTGCGCTGTACCCCAATATCTCTATATATCTGTAACCTTGTTATGGGCTAAGGGGGCCCAGCCTGAAGGCCAGTTAGGGGGGGATTTGGGGTGAGTGCTTATTTGTGCCCTGGGTACCCCTGGAACTATAGCGGGGTGACTGTTACCCCAATGTTTCTATATATCTGTAACCTTGTTATGGGCTAAGGGGGCCCAGCCTGAAGGCCAGTTAGGGGGGGATTTGGGGTGAGTGCTTATTTGTGCCCTGGGTACCCCTGGAACTATAGCGGGGTGACTGTTACCCCAATGTTTCTATATATCTGTAACCTTGTTATGGGCTAAGGGGGCCCAGCCTGAAGGCCAGTTAGGGGGGATTTGGGGTGAGTGCTTATTTGTGCCCTGGGTACCCCTGGAACTATAGCGGGGTGACTGTTACCCCAATGTTTCTATATATCTGTAACCTTGTTATGGGCTAAGGGGGCCCAGCCTGAATGCCAGTTAGGGGGGGGATTTGGGGTGAGTGCTTATTTGTGCCCTGGGTACCCCTGGAACTATAGCAGGGGGACTGTTACCCCAATGTTTTATATATCTGTAACCCTTGTTATGGGCT
>NW_022279454.1:0-2840 GCF_000004195.4 Xenopus tropicalis
ATACATGTACTGCATATGGTTCCCCCCCCATACATGTACTGCATATGGTTCCTCCCCCCCATACATGTACTGCATATGGTTCCTCCCCCTATACATGTACTGCATATGGTTCCTCCCCCCCATACATGTACTGCATATGGTTCCTCCCCCCTATACATGTACTGCATATGGTTCCTCCCCCCCATACATGTACTGCATATGGTTCCTCCCCCCATACATGTACTGCATATGGTTCCTCCCCCCCATACATGTACTGCATATGGTTCCTCCCCCCCATACATGTAGTGCATATGGTTCCTCCCCCCATACATGTACTGCATATGGTTCCTCCCCCCCATACATGTACTGCATATGGTTCCTCCCCCCCATACATGTACTGCATATGGTTCCCCCCCCCATACATGTACTGCATATGGTTCCCCCCCCCATACATGTACTGCATATGGTTCCCCCCCCAGCCCTGTACGTGTGTATGGCTCTGTCCCCCCTGTATATATTCATTCTGCAACTGAACCCCAGATTGTGTGGGGGGGAAACACTAACACAGCTCAGTATTTGGGATCATTACAAGGGGGAAAGTCACCCAATAAGGATTCAGCTAAAGTCTCTCCCCAAGCTCAAAGTGCCAGACAGGACTGTGATTGGTTGGCCTGTATGCATGTAGGGAACAGGCAGAGACTAGAGCAAGCAGGCAGGGGAAAGAAGAATATTGGGAGTCGCTCCCTAAGCTCAGTGACATCAGCCAAGAGCAGACTGAGCATGTGCAGTAGTTGGGCAAAAGATGGAGAGCTACTGGGGGCATCTTCAGGGGCATGGGGCTTTATTTCTATAGAGCTTAGGGTGGCTTTGGGCTGGTACAGGGGCTCACAACTCACAGCTAAACATTTCTAACGATATTCTTTTTTAGGCTTTAGTTTCCCTTTAACTCTTTCACCTCCATGGCACATTCTTGCTTCTGCCAATGCTGTACGTGATGGTGTCACTATATGGGCGGTGTCACATTTCGGTTGGTGTGACCCTGTGATTGGGTTGATAAGTGGGCACCACAGTAGGAGGGGTTGGTGCCAGCGGTACCCCCCCATACGCCTGTACAGCTGCCCTCATTAATCCGCCCATTGGTTCCCCCCATTACCCAGTGACCCCAGCTCTTCCAGTTCTTTATTTTTGAGCATCAGAACCTGTACCCTGTGCTTTTCCTTTCAGCCCCCACAGTTCAAGCTGGACCCCCGCCTGGCGCGACTCCTGGGGCTTCACACTCAGACCCGAGCAGTCATTATCCAGGCTCTATGGCAGTATATAAAGACCAACAAACTGCAGGACTGTCACGATAAGGAGTATATCAGCGGGGACAAGTACTTCCAGCAGGTACCCCTTACAGCCCCCCCAGTCTGGGCACCCCTACCCCAGCACCCATTGGGTGAGATTCACACTGAGGGACATAACCCTTTTGGGGTGCTTGGGGCAGGCAGTGAATCGGCACGTGGAACCCCAAAGCCAGTATTAAGCTCTAAACTGCCGCCTGTCTCACTCTCTCTCCTCACTAACTCTTCCCCAGTCTCCTGCGCTCATCTGTGCTCTCTCGCTCTCTCCAACACTGTCTCTCTGATGTGCTTTCTTTTCTGTTTCTCTCTCCCACTGTCTGTGATGACTCTCAGATATTTGACTGTCCCAGATTAAAGTTCTCGGAGATTCCGCAGAGACTGACAAATCTGCTTCTGCCCCCCGACCCGATTGTCATCAACCACATTATCAGGTACAAAATACACAACTGAACTCTGCTTTCTGCACCTATGGCAAGCAATCGGCACTCTGACTGTCAGCCGATCCCTAGTAACTGTGCTCTGACTGTCAGCCGATCCCTAGTAACTGTGCTCTGACTGTCAGCCGATCCCTAGTAACTGTGCTCTGACTGTCAGCCGATCCCTGGTAACTGTGCTCTGACTGTCAGCCGAACCCTAGTAACTGTGCTCTGACTGTCAGCCGATCCCTAGTCACTGTGCTCTGACTGTCAGCCGAACCCTAGTAACTGTGCTCTGACTGTCAGCCAATCCCTAGTCACTGTGCTCTGACTGTCAGCCGATCCCTAGTAACTGTGCTCTGACTGTCAGCAGATCCCTAGTCACTGTGCTCTGACTGTCAGCCGAACCCTAGTAACTGTGCTCTGACTGTCAGCCGATCCCTAGTAACTGTGCTCTGACTGTCAGCCGATCCCTAGTAACTGTGCTCTGACTGTCAGCCGAACCCTAGTAACTGTGCTCTGACTGTCAGCCGATCCCTAGTCACTGTGCTCTGACTGTCAGCCGATCCCTAGTCACTGTGCTCTGACTGTCAGCAGATCCCTAGTCACTGTGCTCTGACTGTCAGCCGATCCCTAGTCACTGTGCTCTGACTGTCAGCCGATCCCTAGTCACTGTGCTCTGACTGTCAGCTGATCCCTAGTCACTGTGCTCTGACTGTCAGCCGATCCCTAGTAACTGTGCTCTGACTGTCAGCCGGTCCCTAGTCACTGTGCTCTGACTGTCAGCTGATCCCTAGTCACTGTGCTCTGACTGTCAGCTGATCCCTAGTCACTGTGCTCTGACTGTCAGCCGATCCCTAGTCACTGTGCTCTGACTGTCAGCCGATCCCTAGTCACTGTGCTCTGACTGTCAGCCGATCCCTAGTCACTGTGCTCTGACTGTCAGCTGACCTATTCACCCTAACAACACTCTTTTTCCATCCATTGCACCTTGGGCAGCGTTGACCCCACAGACCAGAAGAAAACTGCCTGTTACGATATTGATGTGGAGGTTGAAGATCCTCTGAAGAGTCAGATGAGCAGCTTCCTGCTCTCAACAGCC
>NW_022279455.1:0-2779 GCF_000004195.4 Xenopus tropicalis
GGGGGTCAGTATATGGAAATTTGGGGGGGTTTTAAGGGGTGGGGTTATCGGGTCAGTATATGGGGACAGTCAGTTATGTATTGTACTCTCTCTTTCTGTAGGGAACAAACTCAGAGTACTACCTTCCACTATTGGGGGGCTGCGCAGCCTGAGGACTTTAAACATCTGTGAAAATAGACTTGCGGAGCTGCCGCGCTCCCTGGCCAACGTGCGCACACTGGAGGTGAGTTGTATTGCGATGGCGCATTTTACTTGCGTCGGTGAGTTACAGGCATTGGGTGGCAGGTAACGCTGGGGTGGGCGGCGGCATTTAGTTATCTGGGGGACAGTCGCTAATGAAGTTCATTCCAATGGGACCCGATCACTTCCTGATACCCTGGAAGATGGAAAGCGATTGGTGCATAGACCTAATGTTCTGTCCAATCCAACAGACCCTCTCCCTGGATGCGACCGCGATGCTCTTCCCCCCTCCGTCTGTCTGCGGCGAAGGAACAGAAGCCATACAGAGGTTCCTGTGTAAAGGTAACTGGGGGATGTAGAACCCAAGTATTTAAAAAAAGTTGGGGCGACTAATCGCCCCGTGTGTCTTTGCCCTTCTCTCTGCACTGTCTGCAGTTTCTTTCTCATTTTCTCATTCAGAGCTCGGTATTGAGTACTGTCCCCCCTCCCAGTACCTCCTGTCTGTGCTGGAAAACAATTCATGCGACACGGATACTGTGGATGGTGCCTTACTGCGATCTCTCCAGGAGCAAACTGACTGGCAGGTGTGTGCCCAGAGCATTCCTTCTCTGTATATTTGTATTTATACATATGGGTAGGGGGTGCCATAGTGTTTCCCTTAGACAGTACAGTATGGGGGTACAGCTTATTGTGTGCCCAGAACATTCCTTCTCTGTATATTTGTATTTATACATATGGGTAGGGGGTGCCATAGTGTTTCCCTTAGACAGTACAGTATGGGGGTACAGCTTATTGTGTGCCCAGAACATTCCTTCTCTGTATATTTGTATTTATACATATGGGTAGGGGGTGCCATAGTGTTTCCCTTAGACAGTACAGTATGAGGGTACAGCTTATTGTGTGCCCAGAACATTCCTTCTCTGTATATTTGTATTTATACCTATGGGTAGGGGCACTGATACTGATTTCCTAACCGCCCTGTACCTGTCTATTGATTACAGAACAAGTTCTCGGAGTATGAAAAGAGAAAGGTGAGTTCTGCAGGAACATGGGATGGATTGGGGGGGGGGGGGGCTCTATATTAGCTCACAGCCCTGCCTAATACAGAGTACTGGCTTCTCATAGCTTCTATAGACCAAGTGCTTCCCCCCTCAGTGTGTGTTGCAGCTATACTGCCTGCAGCTCTGATTGGCCAATAATAAGGCAGGATCCTTTCCCTGAGGGACATACATGCCATTAGACATGCTTAGAATATGCACGGAACTTTCTCTGTGTCCATTTTCAGGAACAGAAGATGATGGAGAAACTGGAGTTTGAGCGCCAATTGGATCTGGAGCAGAGGGAACAAGCACAGCTTCTTCTACAGAGCAACACACAGAAGGATGAAATCCTACAGACTGTGAGAGAGGTGCGGCATCTGTGTCTGGGAGTGTCTTATGGGTAATATGGTGTGTGATTGGCAGGCCTCTCAGCAATAGGCTGTTCCTGCTGAATTGTGCTTAGTACAGGGGAATCCCTATGTGCCATAGTTTTATGGTATCTCTCTGTACAGGCTATGGGCAAACTTAGGGGGCTGTTCCTGCTGAATTGTGCTTAGTACAGGGGAATCCCTATGTGCCATAGTTTTATGGTATCTCTCTGTACAGGCTATGGGCAAACTTAGGGGGCTGTTCCTGCTGAATTGTGCTTAGTACAGGGGAATCCCTATGTGCCATAGTTTTATGGTATCTCTCTGTACAGGCTATGGGCAAACTTAGGGGGCTGTTCCTGCTGAATTGTGCTTAGTACAGGGGAATCCCTATGTGCCATAGTTTTATGGTATCTCTCTGTACAGGCTATGGGCAAACTTAGGGGGCTGTTCCTGCTGAATTGTGCTTAGTACAGGGGAATCCCTATGTGCCATAGTTTTATGGTATCTCTCTGTACAGGCTATGAGCAAACTTAGGGGGCTGTTCCTGCTGAATTGTGCTTAGTACAGGGGAATCCCTATGTGCCATAGTTTTATGGTATCTCTCTGTACAGGCTATGAGCAAACTTAGGGGGCTGTTCCTGCTGAATTGTGCTTAGTACAGGGGAATCCCTATGTGCCATAGTTTTATGGTATCTCTCTGTACAGGCTATGGGCAAACTTAGGGGGCTGTTCCTGCTGAATTGTGCTTAGTACAGGGGAATCCCTATGTGCCATAGTTTTATGGTATCTCTCTGTACAGGCTATGAGCAAACTCAGGGGGCTGTTCCTGCTGAATACATACCCTAGCAGAGTGCAGGGCAGGAATGCCTGACAGTTGCGTTTGTTGCAGGAACAATGGAGACTGGAGAAGGGGCTGAACAAACATCAGCAGCAGATTCAGAGTGAGAGGCAGCGGCTCCAGGAGCAGCTCAAACAGATGGAGAAGGGAATCTCTTATCGGATCAAGAATCTGCTGGAGCAGAACCGCAGGTCGGTATAGGCTGCAGCACTCAGTGTCTGCCATTTTGTATCATCGTTTCATCCAATCACAGATGCAGATTCCCTAATGTTATTCACCCCTTTATCCTCGGGGTACGAGGGGGTATTTAAACGCAAAAGTGACCATGTGACTTTACTCTCTTTGCAGAC
>NW_022279456.1:0-2622 GCF_000004195.4 Xenopus tropicalis
TTATTTGTTTAACTTTTTAGCTGCAGGAGAAGATATGGTGGTCTGAGGTGCTGGTCTTTTTTGTTTAAGCTGTACTCTTTCTTGTTTATCTAGAAGAGAAGCTGTTACATCTTGCCCGCAGTTCTGTTCTTCATCAGAGTCATCACTGGCCATTAGGTCTTGCAGTTTCTTCTCGCGCAGAGCGTTGGTCATCTCATCTAATTTAGTATGGATGCTTTTTAATGAGAGATCCAGCTGGTTTTCTCTGTCTCTTGAAATGCTCTGGATGGAAATAATTGACTTTTGCAGCTCTAAGAAGTTGGTTTTTATAAGTCGATTCATTTTTCTTTGCATTTCTTGTGAGACTCTTATATCATTTTGCATACACTGAAGGATTTCATACGTTTTATTCTGTTTTGTCATTAATTGATCTAGTCTAATGGTTAAGCTGTCAAGCTCCTTTGGAAGGACAACTGTTTCAGTTGGTTTCTCCTGTGCATCAGGGGTGTTGTACTCAGTTGTCTGCTTTGAAGACTGTGAAATAGACTTATCCTGAGGATCATTCTCCTTTGTCTGGTTTAGGAAGGAAACAGACCCCTTACTGGAATCGTCCTCTGAATCCAAGGAATAGATATGGGACAAAGGGTCAGGCACTAAAATTAAAGCAGATAATAAAACAGTTCATTACTTTAACATAGACTTGAAATTTAAGAGAGATAATCTGTGTTAAATATATCTTCACCAAATATTGAAACCACTATTTTTATGAGCATATGATGGTTTTAGCATGATTTGCAGTAGGCTGTGATTGTTCGTAATATAATAGGTTCAACATTTTGTAGATCATCTTAAAGGGATATGGCCATGATTTTTTGGTGTAATATTTATTACACTGTGCAAATTTCAAATTATTTATTCTACCATTTAACATTTTATTCTTGAACCAACAAATGTATTGTTTTAGCTTTAATATTGGTGTGTACGAAGCCATTTTAGGTGCCTGATTCTAATCTTTCAGAAAAAGCCAGCACTGCACAATGGAACTGCTTTTAGGTAAGCTATAGTTTTTCCTATTCAATGCTATTTCCCAAGTCCCAGCTTGACTTGGGTTGTTCTATTATTTCTTCTGCTTGGGTGCTATTATCATAGCTACCAGTAGGTGGCACCCAAGCATTGTTAACAATGCAAAGGATTTCTGACTTCATTTTGATCTCTACAATTTTGAAACCATCTCCATGCTTTAGGTAAACTGCTTTTTGGAAGGGTAAGGGAGTCGTGGCTTTAGGAACCATTTACTCTCACTGTATTAAATCTATTTGGGGCCAAAGTTTTCACTGCCTCTAACTGCATTTAATTTGTGGTGTTATTAATGCACATATACATCCTTTACTATACAAGCAAATTCAGGCTAATCGCACAGGGGCCATTTTTTCCATGGTGTATTTTAATTGGCAGAGAAACACCAGAAACTACCCATGCCACTTCCTATTGTAAATTGAAACTGCCTGACACAGCAAGTACAGTTTTTCATAATCCCAAATATGAACAATGCACATTTAATAACCACCTGTACCAGCAGTGATTGCCATTAGGGTTGGGGCACACAGGGCATATTATCCACCATTGTCAGGGCAGTTAAAATGCCCTGTTACCCCTCCTGGTAAATATTAAATTAAAAGCACATTGAGCAGTGAAAGTCAGACCTCCTCCTGTCACCTATCTGTGTATGTCAGCTACAGCACATTTTATATTACAAGAAGCTGTGACAGGCAGAAAAAATAAGAAAAATAGCTGGTTTTCCCTGACAAGAAGATCAGGCAATTTTCAGTGGTTATGCAATTTATATATTTTAGTGCTTGAGATTCCCACTGACACCACTGCAAAAGATTTCGGGAGCTTTGTTTCTCCAGTGCAACATACATGCCATCACCCTAAAGTGAATGGGAGGCAGTATGAGCAGTTTTGCCTCAAGTCAAAATGTAAAATTATATATTAAAAATTTGTTTTGAAAAATAGATTTCAATGCATGATTCTGCAAGAGGGGTGCTATTAACTGGAACTAAATTACATACAATGTAATAGCAAAAAACAGGTAACACCCAGAAATATGGTATCTACATTAAACATTGCTTTATATCACCTTCTGCTCTCCAATTCAGTGAACCAGTTTATTACACAATGGGTGCACATGATGCTTGTGGTTTTACCTTCTTCCACTAATGAATGATCATCTGAATCCATCTGGAAATACTTTACAACATGCATCTGCCTTGTAGACAAAAAGTTTTCCAGAGGCTCCGCATTTCCAGACGCAGGAAGCTTCCTTATGTCATCAATGGTGCGTTTAATTTTCCTTTTGTAGTCATTCCATCTCTTCTTACAATCCTGTACTGTGCGCTTTGTCTCACTAACCTTATTGACCTTTTTTGTTACACTCACCCAAATATTAGATCTTCCCAAGGCAATGCGTGCATTTTTACCAAATAATTCTGTGGCATGAACCATGATTTCATCGACAAGAACATGGTCTTCCTTATCAGAGAACCTCTTTTTCTTCTTCTTTTGAACTGAGGTGCATGGACCACTGTTTGTGTTTTTTTGGGACAGGCTCTGAGTGGGCTGTGACATCAGTGGGTTAGACAT
>NW_022279457.1:0-2504 GCF_000004195.4 Xenopus tropicalis
ATACTCTGAGATGCACAGAAATACTCCCCCTCATCCTCCATCTTTGCCTCCTTCAGCTTCAGGGCAGAATTATATATGTCTGATCTATTCAGGCTCCATCTCCCCCCATAGTCCTTTTCCATGGTCTCCTCCTTAGCGTCGCTGGAATAAACCATGAGCTTCAGGCCCTCCCCGGGGTTCTGTTGGTACCAGTACATATTGAGGTGCGTAGACTGGTCTTGGTAACAAGGAATCTCAGCGGGATGGCCCAATGGAACCAATAGCAGCTTCTTCTGCAGCACCTGGACCCCCTGGCACAGACCTGTCGGGGCACAAAAACATCATTATTGGTGTTGGGTCAGTCAGCGGCGCCGCCCAGTAACATAACGATCCTAATGAGAGGCCTAATGCCTCGTGTTTAGCCCTACCTGGGGCAGATATCAGGCCCATGAGCAGAACCAGCCAACCCGTCATGGTACCAACTACCTGGTACTGGAACCCAATATCCTTTTGTTTTGTGTTCTGCTCCTCCCCCCCAATAACACCCACATAGGCCACTCCCCCGCACAATTCATTCCCTCCCACCAACTATAACTACTGCAACATGGGGGGGGGGAAGGGTACTAAAGAGCTCAGGCTTAACAACCCCCCCCCCCAGTACTGCCTTATGTCTGCCCCTTTCCCAGCCCCCACACAGCTGTACTTTATAGAGGGAGAGAGTCTGTGTTGGGGTTGGGGGGGTTGTGGTTTGTGGGGGAGTCTGTGCTGAAGAATCTCTGTATGGGGGGGTCCCCCGGTTCTGCACAGGGTCCCCCCCTCCCCGTGGCACTGTGGGTGCTGCTGGCACAATAATACATGGCGCTGTCGTGGGGGGAGACCCGGAGGATTTGCAGGGCGGCCCCCTGGGCAGTTCGGTGCTGGATAATTATTTTGCCCCCAGAGAACTCCTTCTCCAGGGTGGGTTCCTGGGTGGTGTAGGTGGAGCCCATGAGGGTGAGGGGCCCGTTCCGCTCCTGTCGGTACCAGAGTTTCCTGGTGAAGCTGCTGTCGTTGTGCTGACAGAGTAGGGAAACGTTGTCCCCGGGGCGAGACAGGCGCAGGGTCGGGTGTTGTACAACAGGGGCAGCGAGACAGTCTGCGGGGCAGAGAGAGACAGTTATAGTCACGGGGGAGAGACACTCACACAGATAGTGTTGCACTCACACTCACACACAGATAGTGCTGCACTCACACTCACACAGATAGTGTTGCACTCACACACAGATAGTGTTGCACTCACACTCACACAGATAGTGTTGCACTCACACTCACACACAGATAGTGCTGCACTCACACTCATACTCACACACAGATAGTGCTGCACTCACACTCACACACAGATAGTGTTGCACTCACACTCACACAGATAGTGTTGCAGTCACACTCACACACAGATAGTGCTGCACTCACACTCATACTCACACACAGATAGTGCTGCACTCACACACAGATAGTGTTGCACTCACACTCACACAGATAGTGTTGCACTCACACTCACACACAGATAGTGCTGCACTCACACTCATACTCACACACAGATAGTGCTGCACTCACACTCACACACAGATAGTGTTGCACTCACACTCACACAGATAGTGTTGCAGTCACACTCACACACAGATAGTGCTGCACTCACACTCATACTCACACACAGATAGTGCTGCACTCACACTCATAATCACACTCACACACAGATAGTGCTGCACTCACACTCACACACTGATAGTGTTGCACTCACACTCATACTCACACTCACACACTGATAGTGTTGCACTCACACTCATACTCACACACTGATAGTGCTGCACTCACACTCACACACTGATAGTGTTGCACTCACACTCATACTCACACACTGATAGTGTTGCACTCACATTCATACTCACACACTGATAGTGTTGCACTCACACTCATAATCACACTCACACACTGATAGTGCTGCACTCACACTCACACACTGATAGTGTTGCACTCACACTCATACTCACACTCACACACTGATAGTGTTGCACTCACACTCATACTCACACTCACACACTGATAGTGCTGCACTCACACTCACACACTGATAGTGTTGCACTCACACTCATACTCACACACTGATAGTGTTGCACTCACATTCATACTCACACACTGATAGTGTTGCACTCACACTCATAATCACACTCACACACTGATAGTGCTGCACTCACACTCACACACTGATAGTGTTGCACTCACACTCATAATCACACTCACACACAGATAGTGTTGCACTCACACTCATACTCACACTCACACACTGATAGTGTTGCACTCACACTCATACTCACACTCACACACTGATAGTGTTGCACTCACACTCATACTCACACAGATAGTGTTGCACTCACACTCATACTCACACTCACACACAGATAGTGTTGCAGTCACACTCACACACAGATAGTGCTGCACTCACACTCATACTCACACACAGATAGTGCTGCACTCACACTCATACACAG
>NW_022279458.1:0-2471 GCF_000004195.4 Xenopus tropicalis
CCCCCTTATATATTTATATATAGTGACCCCCCCCCCTTATATATTTATCTTTTCCAACTATTTCCCCACCTTTTATGTTAAACCCAATGACCATTCAAGATGTCTCAGGGGGACCCTTGTTTAAATGCATTAACCCCCCCCCCCAGTCCCTTCCCCAAGTTTATTTACATTCCCCCTTTTTCCAACACCAGCGCCTGCCGAGTAAATTACATTTACAGCAAAAAACAAAACAGAAATTGTTCAGGATGAACGAATCTGGTCTTTGTATCTCTGCATTAGGGCTTCTAGTGAATGTGAGATACAAACACAGGAACTTCAGTTCCTTCCTTGCAAACCTCTAGCAATTGTACCAGGGAACTTCAGGTGCCATCCTGGCGGCACAGTCCCATACACTGGCACAGTCCGGCTTGGGACTCCTCCAGTTACATGGGAGTAGGAGAAACAATAGGTTAGCTGAAAGCAGTTCTAATGTGTAGCACTGGCTGAAAGCTCAGACTCAGGCACACTTTACTGCTGCGCTGCAAGTTGGAGTGATATCCCCCCCTCACCCCCAGCAGCCGATCAGCAGAACAATGGGAAGGGAGCAAGATAGCAGCTCCCAGTAGGTATCAGAATAGCACTCAATAGTAAGAAATCCAAGTCCGGCTTGGGACTCCTCCAGTTACATGGGAGTAGGAGAAACAATAGGTTAGCTGAAAGCAGTTCTAATGTGTAGCACTGGCTGAAAGCTCAGACTCAGGCACACTTTACTGCTGCGCTGCAAGTTGGAGTGATATCCCCCCCTCACCCCCAGCAGCCGATCAGCAGAACAATGGGAAGGGAGCAAGATAGCAGCTCCCAGTAGGTATCAGAATAGCACTCAATAGTAAGAAATCCAAGTCCAACCAGTGCAGTTAGCGTCTTATTGGTGCTTCTAAATGGTGCTATACCTGTGGGAGTTTGAGACCAGTCCCTGTATGTAGCCCCCTTTTCTTGGGGAAGGAATCCTTAGTACTGCACAAACCCTATTATTGTATTTGTAACACAGGCAGATTAGGGACCAATCAGAACATCACACAGTTTGAAGGGTTAAAAATTTTTTATTCCTTTGTGAACTTTATCTTGGTAATTGGTAAAAAACACTTATGCAGTTGGCCATAACATCCTGGGGTCACACATTCTGTATATAAAAGCCAAGGCACTAAAGGCCCCTCACTAGAACAGTGTAAAACACTTTTCTACAGTATTATAAACTTCTCCTTTAAAGTAAACCTGAGACACAGTATGCAGCTGGGGTTTGTTTATACAGAACTCATTTGGGCTTATGTACCAACAATGGACAAATTTTCAGCTGGGCCGTAACCAGTCGGCAAAAACATTATCGAATGTAAGCTCTCTGGGGCAGGGACTGATGGGGATGTGATAGGGACCTTAGATTGTAAGCTCACTGGGGCAGGGGCTGATGGGAATGTGATAGGGACCTTAGATTGTAAGCTCACTGGGGCAGGGGCTGATGGGAATGTGATAGGGACCTTAGATTGTAAGCTCACTGGGGCAGGGACTGATGGGAATGTGATAGGGACCTTAGATTGTAAACTGCATTGGGGCAGGGACTGATGGGAATGGGATAGGGACCTTAGATTGTAAGCTCACTGGGGCAGGGACTGATGGGAATGTGATAGGGATCTTAGACTGTAAGCTCACTGGGGCAGGGACTGATGGGAATGTGATAGGGACCTTAGATTGTAAGCTCCACTGGGGCAGGGACTGATGGGAATGTGATAGGGACCTTAGATTGTAAGCTCCACTGGGGCAGGGACTGATGGGAATGTGATAGGGATCTTAGATTGTAAGCTCACTGGGGCAGGGACTGATGGAAATGTGATAGGGACCTTAGATTGTAAGCTCACTGGGGCAGGGACTGATGGGAATGTGATAGGGATCTTAGACTGTAAGCTCCACTGGGGCAGGGACTGATGGGAATGTGATAGGGACCTTAGATTGTAAGCTCACTGGGGCAGGGACTGATGGGAATGTGATAGGGACCTTAGATTGTAAGCTCACTGGGGCAGGGACTGATGGGAATGGGATAGGGACCTTAGATTGTAAGCTCCACTGGGGCAGGGACTGATGGGAATGTGATAGGGACCTTAGATTGTAAGCTCACTGGGGCAGGGACTGATGGGAATGAAGTATTATTCTTTAACGTGCTGCAGAACATGTTGCCACTATAGAAATAAAGCATTAATATACTGGGGTCAGTAAGACATTATGTCCTGCCTAAATAGAAACTTACATCCATGCTACATTAGACGAAAGCCTCCCCAGTCAGCAGTACAGTAAATGGAACGTGCCGGGATACTGAAAATATAACTATTACCTTCGGCCAGAAAGCAGGGGAGGATTGCTGGCAAATTCCCAGCCAATTCATTGCAGTCCCACGGGAATAAAGGAAAGATTATTTTTCCCCAAAAAACTAAAACTCCATAAAT
>NW_022279459.1:0-2353 GCF_000004195.4 Xenopus tropicalis
TTCATGTCCCTACGCATTTCCCAATTACCGTGTATTCATTAAATCCAGGGAATCAGTCCTCTGTGCAAATTCCCAATCTACAGTCTGGAACCAACTACTCCATCCAGATAGTTACGGTCGGAGTTCTGGGGTATCAGAGTGACCCTATTTCTATATCTCTGTACACAAGTAAGGATCCACATGCATTCATTCTACTCTTCCCATGCTCTCCAGTATTGCCTGCCTGTTGGGGAAGTGATATCATTGGCTCTCTGCTATTTGGATCACTGTCCACCTCGAGTATTGGGAATGTAACTGACTAAGACTTTCTTACCCTTAAAGGAGAAGGATAGTCATTTTGGCATTTTACTGCCAATAGATTTGCCACATTAGTGCCACCTAGAATGCTGTATTTATTCTGCAGAAAGCATTACCATACCTGAGTTTAGAGCCCTAGAAGCTTTCTCTGTTTGCTTAATATTGCAGCTGCCATTTTAGCTTGGTGTTTGTAGCTTCCTGCTGCAGCTCTAGTTGTTATAGCTAAGATTACACATTCCTAAGGGATTGGGAGAGAGCTCTTAGAATTCTTGTGGGAGGGGGGAGAAGGGAGATAGGAAAGAGCTGCACAGACTCTGGCCCCAGGAATGTAGGATATTTCTGAGTTAAAAAGTCAGACACTCAAAGAAAAAGTTTACATAAAAGGAGACAAGAAATCCTGTGTTTCTTTTGATAGAGGACTCAGAGTGCAGCATTACTGTAAGTGCTTATGGCTGTATTTAAATAGACCTTTCTGAAAAAGCTACTGAGTTTTTACCTTCCCTTCTCCTTTAATTCCAATTAACACATTTAGGGACCTTCAGCCATTTCCACTCATTGAGAAAGGGAATGTTATAAGTAAAGTGAATGTGCATATCCATTACAGTTATTAAAGCTGAATATTTCATTCTTTTCTCATTCAGACCCTGAGAGAATCCCATCGGCCAACGTCACAGTGAGAAATAACAAATCTACCAATTTCCTGGAGGTTCTGTGGGTTCCCCCGCCTGGGAATGTAGAGCTCTATGTCGTATCCCTCATAAGTACTGATTCCTCATATGCTGCCCAATGGAATCAAAACACATCTGCCCCCCCCGTGGTATTCAGAGGCTTACTCCCTGGGAGGGAATTCAATGTAACAATACAGACAGTCAGCGGGAATCTCAGCAATACCTCCCTGCCTATTACACAAGCCACATGTGAGTAGCATTCATGGATTCTGCTTACAGGTTACAAACATCTCCTTTGCTGATATTCAGTGCAAATATATCATGTGCAGTAAGGGAGCGTCTGTAAGTGCCCATAACAATTCTCTGTAGGACTGTACTGTGCACATCCTGAGGGTCCCAAATACCCACTAACAGGGTAATGCCTTTAGCACTACAGAGGGGCTCTGCTCAGTGGTTCCGACCCAATCTCCTAGCTGCTCAGCTCGGCTCCCCTTTTCTGTTGGACTCTAACGCTAGCCCCCATTTATATGCTTGTATGTTATAAGGCGCTCCCCTCTCCCCAGAAACAGGCTTTCCCTTAGGCCAGGGATGTCCAACTGGAGTCCTGCAGGCCGGATGTGGCCCCAAGGTATTTGTCTCTCGTAGTGCCCATGGGCTCTGATTCATTAATTTTATAAAATCACAATTTTAGTATAACCCGAGTTATCTACCCACAGCAGTGTTCATTCACCAGTGGCTCAGGGGCAACTTGTTACTCACCAACCCTTGCATGTTGCTCCCAGTGGCCTCAAAGTATGGGCTCATTATTTAGTTTCTGGTGAGGAGACAAGTCTTTGTTGCATAAAAACGAAGTATAATGCCAAACAGAGCCTACTGTAGGTTGCCAGTCCACATAGGGGCTATTAGGTAGCCAGTTATAGTTGATATTGGCACCCCCATGTGGCTCACGGGTATCAAAGGTCCTACACTGCGCAGGGGTGTCGAACTCAATCAGAGAAGGGGCCAAAATCTAAAATCCAGCCTAAATCGCGGGCCGAATGGTTTACTGAACAGTCATAAACTGACAACGTTAACCAGAAATGTGAATTTAAAATGAGTGGAACAATCTTTTCCTTAACAGTGCTGTTAACCAACTCACTTAAATTGTCTGCCTTCACCGTCAACTTTTCTTTTCCTTGACATTTTGGGATCAATATTGGCAGTAAAAGATGTAGTTTATTGGAAATCTGCGTTAGAAGGAAAAAGTTTAAAACTGCACAGGGATAGCTTGATTTGGCAGATGGAGTCAGTCAATAAATGCCTGGCTGGGTACAGATAGCAGATTCTGATTTTTATGCCTGCACTTTATGCCAGGAACTGGCAGCTTCTGCTGTGTACTTTTTAGCACA
>NW_022279460.1:0-2303 GCF_000004195.4 Xenopus tropicalis
GTTAGGGGGGGATTTGGGGTAGTGCTTGTGCCTGGGTACCCCTGGAACTATAGCGGGGTGACTGTTACCCCAATGTTTCTATATATCTGTAACCTTGTTATGGGCTAAGGGGGCCCAGCCTGAAGGCCAGTTAGGGGGGATTTGGGGTGAGTGCTTATTTGTGCCCTGGGTACCCCTGGAACTATAGCGGGGTGACTGTTACCCCAATGTTTCTATATATCTGTAACCTTGTTATGGGCTAAGGGGGCCCAGCCTGAAGGCCAGTTAGGGGGGGGATTTGGGGTGAGTGCTTATTTGTGCCCTGGGTACCCCTGGAACTATAGCGGGGTGACTGTTACCCCAATGTTTCTATATATCTGTAACCTTGTTATTGGGCTAAGGTGGGCCCAGCCTGAAGGCCAGTTAGGGGGGGGATTTGGGGTGAGTGCTTATTTGTGCCCTGGGTACCCCTGGAACTATAGCGGGGTGACTGTTACCCCAATGTTTCTATATATCTGTAACCTTGTTATGGGTAAGGGGGCCCAGCCTGAAGGCCAGTTAGGGGGGGATTTGGGGTGAGTGCTTATTTGTGCCCTGGGTACCCCTGGAACTATAGCGGGGTGACTGTTACCCCAATGTTTCTATATATCTGTAACCTTGTTATGGGCTAAGGGGGCCCAGCCTGAAGGCCAGTTAGGGGGGGATTTGGGGTGAGTGCTTATTTGTGCCCTGGGTACCCCTGGAACTATAGCGGGGTGACTGTTACCCCAATGTTTCTATATATCTGTAACCTTGTTATGGGCTAAGGGGGCCCAGCCTGAAGGCCAGTTAGGGGGGGATTTGGGGTGAGTGCTTATTTGTGCCCTGGGTACCCCTGGAACTATAGCGGGGTGACTGTTAAATTTGATAAAAACTGATAGCACAAGTTACAGCACATAAATGAATGAGACCCCCCCAGTAACGTTAGTTAGTTACCCCACAATCCTTCCAATTAGCTGAATTCACATAAGACAATTTTTTACAATGTACCCCCCATATTCTTTGCTCCCCACCAGAACTTATACAAAGCTGCACATGTTGCATTGGGGGTCACTAGAGGAACCCTGCAGCTATTGGCATATACTTCTTGCTATTGTAACAATATGGTAAATTAACCCTTCTGTTTACCACAAACCTTATTTCACCCGGAATGAGACTGTACCCCTCAGGGGGACCCCTCGCTGGATATGGAGGCCGGGTAGTTGTGTTACTGTATCTCTCAATAAATGGGCGCCAGTGGTTCTTAACGTTGAACAATGAACTGTTTGTTTACACAGCCACTAAGGAGTAATTACAGCACAGAGTAGGTAGGTAGTAGCATCTCACAGAACAGACAGTACTTACAACAAATGGTCACAATGACTCTCTCCCCGCAGGACACAATGGGTTAACTCCCAGCTTCCAGTGGAACCTGGATGATCACTATCTAACCCTAGGTCTGTTACCCCTACTCTGGGCAGTATTATACCCGGGATTATAATCCCTGTTGGAGCCAGAAGCTGCTCACTAGCCCTGTCTGTCACTCCTAGTGTGACCTATCACAGGAGCTGCCTATTCTGCCCGGGCCTACCTACCCCCAGGTTCCACAGTATCTCCCCATCTGCTTACTCAGGCAAAGAGCTTCACAAAATGGCCCCAGCCTCACGGCTGCTCAGCCTTTTATACTACACCACAGTGCCACCTTATGGCCAAACTGTGGAACTGCAAAAGGTCATGCTATGACCCAGGAACAGGGACTTCCTTCCCATTACATTAAGGACCCTTCATAGCCGTCCAGATAACTAGGGATTGGGACTTTGCCCCCAGGAATGTGCTCAAACTTTAAATGACCTGCCAAATTTAGTCAAATGGGAAAGGTATTTAGTGGGTGTGGTCGCAAAAATTTATTGGGTTGGGGGGGGCTGTTTGTGCCTCCGGGTACTGGGAATGCCAGGGGGGCTGTAAGGTGCCACAGACAGTCACTATTTATTGGGCTGGGGGGGGTTGTTTGTGCCTCTGGGTACTGGGAATGCCAGTGGGGTGGAAGGTGCCACATATAGTCACTATTTATTGGGCTGGGGGGGGTTGTTTGTGCCTCTGGGTACTGGGAATGCCAGGGGGGTGGAAGGTGCCACAGACAGTCACTATTTATTCGGCTGGGGGGCCTGTTTGTTCCTCTGCATACTGGGAATGCCAGGGGGGCTGTAAGGTGCCACAGACACTAACTATTTATTGGGCTGGGGGGGGGCTTTTTGTGCCTCTGGGTACTGGGAATGCCAGGGGGGCTGTAGGATGGACTAATCGAG
>NW_022279461.1:0-2182 GCF_000004195.4 Xenopus tropicalis
GCACACACAGGCAGGGTAGGGCAGGCAGAGTATGGCACACACAGGCAGGGTAGGGCAGGCAGAGTATGGCACACACAGGCAGGGTAGGGCAGGCAGAGTATGGCACACACAGGCAGCATAGGGCAGGCAGAGTATGGCACACACAGGCAGCATAGGGCAGGCAGAGTATGGCACACACAGGCAGGGTAGGGCAGGCAAAGTATGCCACATGCTGTTACTCGCTGTTACTCCCACGTCACTGCTACTCGCTGTTACTCCCACGTCAGTGTTACTCGCTGTTACTCCCACGTCACTGCTACTCGCTGTTACTCCCACGTCAGTGTTACTCGCTGTTACTACCGCACCAGTGTTACTTGCTGTTACTCCCACGTCAGTGTTACTTGCTGTTACTACCGCGCCAGTGTTACTTGCTGTTACTACCGCGCCAGTGTTACTCGCTGTTACTCCCACGTCAGTGTTACTTGCTGTTACTACCGCGCCAGTGTTACTCGCTGTTACTCCCATGTCAGTGTTACTCGCTGTTACTCCTATGTCAGTGTTACTCGCTGTTACTCCCACGTCAGTGTTACTTGCTGTTACTACTGCGCCAGTGTTACTCGCTGTTACTCCTACGTCAGTGTTACTTGCTGTTACTCCCACATCAGTGTTACTTGCTGTTACTACCGCGCCAGTGTTACTCGCTGTTACTCCTACGTCAGTGTTACTCGCTGTTACTCCCATGTCAGTGTTACTCGCTGTTACTCCCATGCCAGTGTTACTCGCTGTTACTCCCGCGCCAGTGTTACTCGCTGTTACTCCCATGTCAGTGTTACTCGCTGTTACTCCCATGTCAGTGTTACTCGCTGTTACTCCCGTGCCAGTGTTACTCGCTGTTACTCCCGTGCCAGTGTTACTCGCTGTTACTCCCGTGCCAGTGTTACTCGCTGTTACTCCCGTGCCAGTGTTACTCGCTGTTACTCCTACGTCAGTGTTACTCGCTGTTACTCCCACGTCAGTGTTACTCGCTGTTACTCCCATGTCAGTGTTACTCGCTGTTACTCCCGTGCCAGTGTTACTCGCTGTTACTCCCGTGCCAGTGTTACTCGCTGTTACTCCTGTTCCAGTGTTACTCGCTGTTACTCCTACGTCAGTGTTACTCGCTGTTACTCCTACGTCAGTGTTACTCGCTGTTACTCCCGTGCCAGTGTTACTCGCTGTTACTCCCGCGCCAGTGTTACTCGCTGTTACTCCTACGTCAGTGTTAGTCGCTGTTACTCCCGTGCCAGTGTTACTCGCTGTTACTCCCGCGCCAGTGTTACTCGCTGTTACTACCGCGCCAGTGTTACTCGCTGTTACTACTGCGCCAGTGTTACTGTCACTGTTGTTGTCCTTCCCCTGGGCACAGGCACTTTTGGCAGTACCTACCTCTGCCCCTGGGGGTGGACATAACACGTCGCTGCACCAGGGTTAGAGAGGATCCATGGGTTCCATTCTCTCTGGGCCCCTGCGAGCATCTGTTTGTTCCATCTGCCCCCCTGGGAATCCCCCTACCCCTGATCTCCAGCATGAGATAAGCCCCATCCCCACTGCGCTAATCCCCTCACTGGCGTTTGCTTGTATTGGGCTGTGGTTCCCCCAGGAGCGGATGGGTTGGGGGGATAAAATTGATAGAGGGAAAGGGATTAGGGGGGATTAGTGGGGCCCTTTCAGCCTTTTGTCTTCTCCCTCACATGTTCCCCCACATTCACTTTCCCACAAACCCTCACACAGTTGCCTCCTGTCCTCCTCCCATTGCTGAGACCATCAGGGAAGCCATCTTGTCTCATTCTGGGCAGCCATCTTGTCTCCTGCTGATTGACAACTGCTTTTCCTGTTGAATTTGTCACAGCAGGAACATTCATTCTTAGGGTCAAAGCCCACCTCATTCATATACTGGGGCACCCCCTCTGCATCCCTAGTGGGACAGTGGCACCGCCAAAGGGGGGGGCTGAAAGGGAACATAAGGAAGTGCTACTTTACAGAAAGGGGGGTAGGTACAGGGAACAGCCTCCCAGCAGGGCCGGTGGGACTAATACAGTAAAGGAATAGGGGGGGGGGCGGCTGAAAGGGAACATAAGGAAGTGCTACTTTACAGAAAGGGGGGTAGGTACAGGGAACAGCCTCCCAGCAGGGCCGGTGGGACTAATACAGTAAAGGAATAGGG
>NW_022279462.1:0-2086 GCF_000004195.4 Xenopus tropicalis
AAGGAATAGGGGGGGGGGCTGAAAGGGCAACGATAAGGAAGTGCTACTTTACAGAAAGGGGTGTAGGTACAGGGAACTGGCTCCCAGCAGGGCCGGTGGGACTAATACAGTAAAGGAATGGGGGGGGGGCCTAAAAGGGAAAATAAGGAAGTCTTCCTTTCCAAAAAGGGGGGTAGTTCCGGGGAACACCCTCCCCCCGGGGCGGGTGGGTTTAATCCAAGGTAGAACCGGGGGTGGGGGGCTTAAAGGGAACATAAGGAAGGGGTATTTTACAGAATGGGGGGTTGATGCAGGGAACAGCTTCCAAGCAGGTCGGGTGGGACTAAAACAGTAAAGGAATGGGGGGGGGGCTGAAAGGGAACATAAGGAAGTGCTTCTTTACAGAAAGGGGGGGTAGGTTCAGGGAACAGCCTTCCAGCAGGGCCGGTGGGATTAATACAGTAAAGGAATAGGGGGGGGGGCTGAAAGGGAACATAAGGAAGTGTTACTTTACAGAAAGGGGGGTAGGTACAGGGAACAGCCTTCCAGCAGGGCCGGTGGGAGTAATACAGTAAAGGAATAGGGGGGGGCTGAAAGGGAACATAAGGAAGTGCTACTTTACAGAAAGGGGGGGTAGGTACAGGGAACAGCCTCCCAGCAGTAATGAGAGTGTGGCCCAAAGTGGCCCATGAGAAGTGTCTGGTTCCTGGGAAGGGGCACAGAGCCTGGGGCAGGGGTAAGATGGCACACAAGGGGTGCTGTCAGTGCACCTGGGGGGGGGATGAGGGGCTGCACAGCCAATGACATGGTTATAGGGACCCGGGGACAAGCAGAACTAATTCTGACAGCAGAACCAATGGGCTCTTCTATTCATGGTGGGATAAGCCAATTTGCGGCTCCTATGAAGGACATTTGCCATTGAGTCGATATTAGCCGAGAGCCCAGGCAGGTACCTACACAATGGGCCACTGTGAGACGTGTTCTGCCTCCCAAAGCATGATGGGTAATGGTGGCCCTGCAGCTCATCATTTCCACTCAGTCACTCTGTGGCCTCTGATTTGCTGTTGAATGTGAGCCCCATGCTTGGCCTTCTCCTATCAGGTCCCAGGCACCTACTGCCCTTCCAGTACAGTTGCCCTTCCCATTGTCTCCATTGCCCCATCCCTCCTGTCTCTACCCAATAAGGATCTCAATGAGAAGCCCCCCCATCCCTCTCCATCAGGTGAGAGACTGCGCTGTGTATATCTCACTGCACTTTGGGCTTATTTGCCCTTTAATGATAAACTCACACTGCACAGTCTCACCCCCTCTGTGTCACACAGGCATTTATGTATACAAGGTGGGGCTACATGTTATCTCTAGATGGAGACAGTAGGGCAAGATGGAGACAGTAGGGCAAGATGGAGACAGTAGGACAAGATGGAGACAGTAGGGCAAGATGGAGACAGTAGGGCAAGATGGAGACAGTAGGACAAAATGGAGACTGTTCAACGAGATGGAGCCAGAAAGGCAAGATGGAGACAGTACATCACAATGGAGACAGTAGACTAAGATCGAGACAGGGCATGATAGATACAGGAGGGCATGATGGAGACAGTATTACAAGATGAAGAAAGTATGGCAAGATAGAGACAGACAGAAAAGATGAAGACAGTAGGCTAAGAGTAGGACAAGTTGGAGACAGTTGAACAAGATGGAGACAGTAGGGCAAGATTGAGACAGTAGGGCAAGATGGGGACAGTAGGACAAGATGGAGACAGTAGGGCAAGATGGAGACAGTAGGACAAGATGGGAAGATGGAGACAGTTAGACACAATGGAGAAGTAGGTCAAGATGGACACAGTCAGAAAACATGGAGACAGAAGATGAAGATGCAGACAGAAAGGCAAGATGGAGACAGTTGGGCAAGATGGAGACAGTTGGGCAAGATGGAGACAGTAAGACAAGATGGAGGCAGTAGGGCAAGATGGAGGCAGTAGGGCAAGATGGAGGCAGTAAGACAAGATGGAGGCAGTAGGGCAAGATGGGGACAGTAGGGCAAAATGGAGACAGTAGGGCAAGATGGAGACAGTAGGGCAAGATGGAGACAGTAGGACAAGATGAGACA
>NW_022279463.1:0-2000 GCF_000004195.4 Xenopus tropicalis
CAAGCCTGACTGCTCCCCCTTATTCCCTTCCCCCAGCCCTGACTGCCCCCCTTATTCCCTCCCCCCCCCAGCCTGACTGCCGCCCTTATTCGCCTCCCCCCCCAGCCTGACTGCTGCCCCCTTATTCCCTTCCCCCCAGCCCTGAACTGCTCCCCTATTCCCTTTATGACTGCCCCCTTAGTTCCCCCCGCCCCAGCCTGACTGCCCCCCTTATTCCCCTCCCCCCCCAGTCCTGACTGCTCCCCGCTTATTCCCCTCCCCCCCAGCCTGACTGCTCCGCCCTTATTCCCTCCCCCCGCAGCCTGACTGCTCCCCCTTATTCCGGTCCCCCCAGCCTGACTGCTCCCCCTTATTCCCTCCCCCACCCTGACTGCCCCCCTTATTCCCTTCCCCCCCCAGCCTGACTGCTTCCCCTTATTCCCTCCCCCCAGCCCTGACTGCTCCCCCTAATTCCCTTACCGCACCCCAGCCTGAAACTGCCCCCGCTTATTCCGCTCCCCGCCCAGCCTGACTGCCCCCCTTATCGCTTCCCCCAGCCTGACTGCTCCCTTATTCCCTTCCCCCCCCAGCTGACTGCTCCCCCTTATCCCTCCCCCCCCAGCCTGACTGCTGCCCCCTTATTCCCTTCCCCCCAGCCTGACTGCTCCCCCTTATTCCTCCCCCCAGCCTGACTGCCCGCCCCTTATTCCCTTCCCCCCCAGCCTGACTGCCCCCCTTATTCCCTTCCCCCACAGCCTGACTGCTCCCCCTTATTCCCCCCCCCCAGCCTGACTGCCCCCTTATTCCGCTTACCCGCGCAAGCCTGGACTGCTCCAGCCCTTATTCCCTCCCCCCCAGCCTGACTGCTTCCCCCCTTATTCCCTCCCCCCCAGCCCTGACTGCTCCCCCTGTATTCCTCCACCCCAGCCTGACTGCCCTCCTTATTCCCCATCCCCCGAGCCTGAACTGCATCCCCCTTATTCCTTCCCCCCAGCCTGACTGCTCCCCTTATTCCCCCCCCAGCCTGACTGCCCCTTATTCCCTTCCCAGCCCCCAGCCTGACTGCCCCCCTTATTCCTCCCCCCAGCCCTGACTACGCTCCCCTTATTTCCCTATACCTCCCTCAACCCTGACTGCCTCCCCTTATTCCCTCCCCCGCCGCAGCCTGACTGCCCCCCTTATTCCCTCCCCCCGCCCTGACTGCTGCGCCCCTTATTCCCTCCGCCCCCAGCCTGACTGCTCCGCCTTATCTCCCTTACCCCCAGCCTGACTGCCCCCTTTATTCCCTCCCCCCTAGCCTGACTGCCAGCTCCCTTATTCCCCTATACCCCAGTCCTGACTGCGTCCCACATCTGTATTTCCTCCCTCCTAGCCTGACTGCTCCCCTTATTCCCCTCCCCCCAGTCCTGACTGCTCCCCCACCTTATTCCCTCCCCCCCAAGCCTGACTGCTCCCATCCCTTAGTTTCCCTCCCCCCAGCCTGACCTTTGCCCCCCTTATTCCGATCTCCCCCCAAGCCCTGACTTGCGATCCACCTTAAGTTTCCCTTCACCCCCAAGCCTGACTGCTCCCCCTAATACCCTTACCCCCAGCCTGACTGCCCCCTTATTCCCCTCCCCCCCAGCCTGACTGCCCCCCCCTTATAATCCCCTCCCCCCCAGCCTGACTGCTCCCCTTATTCCCCCCCACCCAGCCTGCTACTGCTCCCCCTTATTCCCTACCCCCCCAGCCTGACATGCTTTCTCCCCCTATTCCCTTCACCCCCAGCCTGAACTGCCTCCCCTTATTCCCTCTCCCCCCCAGCCTGACTGCTCCCCCTTATTCCCTTACCGACACCCAAGCCTGGACTGCTGTCCCCTTAATTCCCTCCCCCCCAGGCCTGACTGCCACCCGCTTATATCCCTTACCCTCCCCAGCCTGACTGCCTCCCCGACCTTATTCCCTTCCCCCCCCAGCCTGACTATTAATCCCCCTTATTCCTTCCCCCAGCCTGACTATTATCCCCCTTATTCCTCCCTCCC
>NW_022279464.1:0-2000 GCF_000004195.4 Xenopus tropicalis
CATGCATAGGGAGAGGCAGGCCAGGTACACTAGGTGGGAAAAGAAACATTGGTGAGTTTCCAAACTACAAACCTGCAGAGCCCCCCCCCCCCAAACTGTTATGTGCAGAGATCCAATCAGACTGCACCACTTTATGTTTTTGGGAAATATGTCGTAATGGCTCCAAGAACTAGCCTGAATCCATACCTTGGTGCATTTGTACTAAAAACCTGCCTGAGCTGTAGCCTGTTAGCCCAGTGTGGCAGAAACACCATCAGCCTGGCAACCCTGAAGGGGTTAATATCATGAAAAGCTCAGTTATTCCTACACTTACACAACAATCTGTGAGTTTTCCCTCTGTCCGCCTAAGTTTTACCCTCTGTCCCTAACCTGCAGTCTGTGAGTTTTCCCCTCTGTCCCTAACTCTCAGTCTGTGAGTTTTCCCTCTTCCCTAACTCTGCAGTCTGTTGAGTTTTCCCTCTGTCCCTAATCTGCATCTGTGAGTTTTCCCTCCTGTCCCTAACTCTCACAGTCTGTGAGTTTTCCCTCTGTCCCCTAACCTCTGCAGTCTGTGAGTTTTCCCCTGCCCTAAACTCTGCAGTCTGTGAGTTTTCCCTCTGTCCCTAACTCTGCAGTCTGTGAGTTTTCCCTCTGTCCCTAACCTCCCGCCCTGTGCTCACTATCTACATCATTCTTCTCCGCCTCTCTCTGTCCGCCCCACATTCCCCTTCCCAGCCCAATGAGTGAGTGTCCCTAGCTCCTCAGTTCCCTCCCTCACAGCTACAGCAGCACAGCAGTGTGGGAAAGAGGTGAGTAAATGGGACGCGGGCTGCACTAATGGTGCACTAAAGGAGCAGTGTTACCTTGTTGTTCCCAACACATGAGCTGATTCCCAGGGACACTTTGCTACTGAGTCAGTGCAGTTTCTGTGGCAGCTCCAAGCCCAACCCACCCACCATAATTGAATTCCTCTCCCATTTGGTACCAAGGCCCCCCCTGCAGCCTGAGGAAGCACTGAGGGGCCCATTCTGTGCAGGAAAGGGAAAGTGTTGATTGGCAGACATTGCATCATTAGAGGGAAGTAACAGGGATTGTGGGGATTGGTAGTTCAGGCCATGGGCTAGACTAGTTTATTCTATTTCCCTGCTTGGAATTGTTTTGGGGAAATTGCTGGGAATAATCCCTATAGAAATGTGTAAGTGCTTAATATCCACTTCCAGGCCAGTCCTCCCACAAGGAGCCAATGGGAATGGGAGGAAGCGAGTGACCCGTGATGGAAGAAGGATAAAAATGAGGACGGAAAAGAAATCCTAATCTCACACTAGATTATCCTATCTGCTTGACTGAGCACGCCTGAGAGTCGCGCACTGTGAGTGGGTAAAAGCACAGAGAAGAAACTTACTCCTTTTACAAAGCCGGCGCTCTCCTGGCGTACAGCACTCAATCATCCTTCTCTCCCTCTCATTCACAATAAGGCAGTCATCCCTAAGAAAAAGCGCCAACTGATGGTTGGGGGGCCTGCATGGCCCCATCTGGTCATCTCCGTCATAAGAAAAGAAAAATGATACTCAAGACAGAAAGTCCCTGGTTACACATACATCGTAACCAGACATCATACAGCTTCTGACCTGAGAAGATCCCGTACCGCGATGTCCGTCCCAGGCCCCCCAATAGTCCCCTTATTGTTACCTTCACGTAATCAGTAAAGTAATAAGATCCAAATCCCCTTTTACTCTAAGCTGGCGTGGATCGAACGAATCTGTTTACCCAATATAAAAAACCTCTATAGCCAGCTCCTAACACCATGTTAAGTCAATCATAAGTTGTTGACAGATGTTTATTTCCATCCTATAGTTTCTCCCTTGATACGTTGACCCTTCCAGAAGGCTTCAAGACTAAGTATATAATAAAGGAAGACCACAACCCTAAGCCACCCATGTCCTTAACTAGGTGTTATCAAAGGCACTAGAAGAGAACAAGAAGACGACGTTATTCCCAGCAAGACTAACCTTCCACTGGTG
>NW_022279465.1:0-1875 GCF_000004195.4 Xenopus tropicalis
TTTAATTAAGATTTAATTGTCTCATCCACTCCTATAATTCTGCCCCTCTATTGGGCTTTGGGCATCTTTATATTGGATTAAACAACCGTTGTACCTCAATGAATCTACTAATGAATGTTTTCTGGTTGTATTCAAGGAATTGACTACGGGGACGTGTTCCTGAGCCGCTGTGGAACTGTACTATATATGGCTCCAGAAATCTTCATGGAGTCAAACTTTACCAGATCAGTTGACTGGTGGGCTCTTGGAGTGATCCTGTACAGAATGGCTATTGGCGAGGTAAGTGCCCATTTATTAACTGAATCAGGGATTTACGGCTTGTTCTAAACATAATAGGGGCTCAGTTACTGCAACATTTCTGTCCATTTATTACGTTTCCAACCTGGATGAAAGGTGGACTTTTCTGTATAAGCCCCATTATAGTATCCCCTCTGTGTAGCTGAACCCCATCCACTCCCAGTACATGTATGGGATCCCTTATCCAAAAACCCGTTATCCAGAAAGCTCCGAATTACGGAATGCCCGTCTCCCGTAGACTCCATTTTAATCAAATAATTCAGAATTTTAAAACTGATTTCCTTTTTCTCTCTAGTAATAAAACAGTACCTGTACTTGATCCCAACTAAGATATAATTACCCCTTATTGGGGCAGAACAGCCCTATTGGGTTTATTTAATGGTTAAATGATTCCCTTTTCTCTGTAATAATAAAACAGTACCTGTACTTGATCCCAACTAAGATATAATTACCCCTTATTGGGGCAGAACAGCCCTATTGGGTTTATTTAATGGTTAAATGATCCCCTTTTCTCTGTAATAATAAAACAGTACCTGTACTTGATCCCAACTAAGATATAATTACCCCTTATTGGGGGAAGAACAGCCCTATTGGGTTTATTTAATGGTTAAATGATCCCCTTTTCTCTGTAATAATAAAACAGTACCTGTACTTGATCCCAACTAAGATATAATTACCCCTTATTGGGGCAGAACAGCCCTATTGGGTTTATTTAATGGTTAAATGATCCCCTTTTCTCTGTAATAATAAAACAGTACCTGTACTTGATCCCAACTAAGATATAATTACCCCTTATTGGGGCAGAACAGCCCTATTGGGTTTATTTCATGGTTAAATGATTCCCTTTTCTCTGTAATAATAAAACAGTACCTGTACTTGATCCCAACTAAGATATAATTACCCCTTATTGGGGGCAGAACAGCCCTATTGGGTTTATTTCATGGTTAAATGATTCCCTTTTCTCTGTAATAATAAAACAGTACCTGTACTTGATCCCAACTAAGATATAATTACCCCTTATTGGGGCAGAACAGCCCTATTGGGTTTATTTAATGGTTAAATGATTCCCTTTTCTCTGTAATAATAAAACAGTACCTGTACTTGATCCCAACTAAGATATAATTACCCCTTATTGGGGGCAGAACAGCCCTATTGGGTTTATTTAATGGTTAAATGATTCCCTTTTCTCTGTAATAATAAAACAGTACCTGTACTTGATCCCAACTAAGATATAATTACCCCTTATTGGGGGCAGAACAGCCCTATTGGGTTTATTTAATGGTTAAATGATTCCCTTTTCTCTGTAATAATAAAACAGTACCTGTACTTGATCCCAACTAAGATATAATTACCCCTTATTGGGGGCAGAACAGCCCTATTGGGTTTATTTAATAGTTAAATGATTCCCTTTTCTCTGTAATAATAAAACAGTACCTGTACTTGATCCCAACTAAGATATAATTACCCCTTATTGGGGCCAGAACAATCCTATTGGGTTTATTTACTGTTTTAATGATATTTTAGTAGCTTTAAAGTATAGAGATCCATACCTGAATTAGAAGGCTGAATGTGCAGCAT
>NW_022279466.1:0-1708 GCF_000004195.4 Xenopus tropicalis
GGCAGCATAGGGCAGGCAGAGTATGGCACACACAGGCAGCATAGGGCAGGCAGAGTGCTGCCTGTGTGTGCCATACTCTGCCTACCCTAGGAGTGACTCATTTCTTAAGTAACCAGGATACAAAAGTTTTCCAAACCCTTTCATAAGTCTTATTAGTAGTGGGCTTTCTAGATGCCAACATAGTGTTCACTAACGAAGATGACAACCCCTCCTCTCTTAGCCTGTTCCTTTCAATTTTCAGGCCTTTAGATGTAACTTCTGAGGGCAAGGATGTCTGAGCACTCCCTGGGTCAACAGATCTGACCTCACAGGCAATGTTAGTGGTCTGTCCACCATCAACAATCTCACCAACAGGTACCATATCTGCCTTGGCCAATCTGGAATTATTGCTATTACATTGGCCTTCTCTCATGACCACATGACGGAATCTCTGTGACTTGCCAGCATGTCTGGATCCTTTGCTTTTAAAAGTATGTTGTCTAGATAATGATAAATCTGGATTCCAAATTTCCTGCTATTAAGACTTATAAAACCTTTGTAAACACTCTTGGTGAAGTCACTAAACTAAATGGTAGGCATGTGAATTGGAAATGTGAGCTTTCTTCCACCGCGAACCGTAGAAATCTTTGATGAGTCTCCACAACTGGTATATTGTCTTGTAAGACCAATTGTCTTGTTCTATCTGTGCAATGATGGACTGAACTGACTCCATCTTGAAGCTTTCCATCTTCAAATATGAGTTTATTGGCCTCAGATCTAACTCTGGCCGAAAATCCCCTGTCTTTTTCTTTAGCAAAAAAAGTTTTGAATACACACCTTTTCTTCTGAACTGTTCTGGAATCGGTACCACTGCTTCATCCTGGATTAACTGCTGAATATAATCCACCATGATCTTCCTCTTCTGCTTGTAATATGGAACGTCTGATAAAGGAAAAAGATTGTGTTTCGGAACCTCCTCAGATTCCAGGTAATATCCTCTTTCCAATGTTTGTAATACCCTTTGGTCTTCTATTAACCTTGTCCAGACCTCCACAAATCTCTCTAACCTTCTGGGTATCAACGAGGACTGGACTGCCCTGCCTTCAGAAAGGCTTCTTGGATTTTCTAGCACCTCCTCCAATCTTCTGTGTCTTAAAGAGTGAACTCTGACCTACCTTCCATTGATTATTTTTTTCACTTTGTCTTGTATCTCGAAACTGCCGTCTCTCCTTAGGAAATCTTTTGTCTTGAAAGACAACTTTCCTGCACTTGATTCAGCAGTTCTAGTAGAAGAACGTTCTTGTGCCAAAAACACACTCTTTCCTCCCGTTACTCTCTTAATGATATTGTCTAATTTAGGGCAAAATAGCATAGACCCCTCAAATGGCAGATTGCAAAGTCTAATTTTTGAAGCTGGACAAAGCTTCAAAAATGACAAGCATTCCATGACCGTAACCAGAAGGGTCTGCGCGCCGCCGCTGAAAGCGCCATGGCCCTGGATGATGATCTGACTAGATCAACCGAGGTTTCTGCTATGAAATCCGACGCTAACTTGACCTCTGATAACGCATAAACTATGTTTGCTCTGTCTACTCCTTCTTTTAATACTGACTCCACATTCTGGATCCAACACTGAAGTGCCCTAGACACTGATGTTAACGCTAGTGCTGGTTTAACTCTAGATCCCAGTGCAGAATATGACTTTTTAAGAGAATGCCTCCATCTTCCT
>NW_022279467.1:0-1654 GCF_000004195.4 Xenopus tropicalis
CCCCCGTCTCTGCCCCTATATACTGTATTAGGGGTTGGTAGCACTAGGTAGGTACCTATTTCTGTAGGCAGGGAAGCGGCTCGGTGCTACTGAGTCGGATGGAGGCACAGAAGGGAAAGCACTGACCTGTCTCTGATTGGAATCAAGTGCTGGTGATTATGTAACGGGGGGCCGGGGGGGCCGTGGGGGCTCAGGAGGAGCAGCAGATACAGAAAATTACTGAGACATCAAACAGCATCGCTCTCTGGACAATAAACACCGTGTGATGTGCCCTAAATATTTCATTCTCGGCCTGTTGTGCTGAGTCAGAACTAATCACTTCTCTGTTACTGTCTGACCGGTGGTGTCTGCAGTCTTGGCACAGCTGCTTCTGCTGGCCTACAGCTCCCATAATGCTTAGCGGTCCTGTTTCAGCTATAGCCAGCTATTGGCAGGACTTGGGGGGTAGGTACAGGGAACTGCCTCCCAGCAGGGCTGGTGGGACTAATACAGTAAAGGAATAGGGGGGGACAGGGGGGCACACACCCAATTGCCCCCCCACACACACACAGACTGTAACGGGGCACAAGGCTGACCTGTGAGGAGAGGCGGTTCCACGTAGAACGCAGGGGGAGGGGCTAGCAGCGCTGAGCCAACACGGAGACACAGGACGCAGGAGACATAGGAAAAAAGAGACATTACTGGAAGGGTCAGGGGGTTCCTGCCCCCCCATGGGGCACTCAGCTGCCTGTTAGACATATCAATAGTGCCAGTCTAGCAGGGGCAGATACCCAGGGTGGCACCTAATGCTCAGCAGGGGCAGATACCCAGGGTGGCACCTAATGCTCAGCAGGGGAGATACCCAGGGCGGCACCTAATGCTCAGCAGGGGCAGATACCCAGGGCGGCACCTAATGCTCAGCAGGGGCAGATACCCAGGGTGGCCCGTAATGCTCAGCAGGGGAGATACCCAGGGTGGCACCTAATGCTCAGCAGGGACAGATACCCAGGGCGGCAGCTAATGCTCAGCAGGGGCAGATACCCAGGGCGGCACCTAATGCTCAGCAGGGGCAGATACCCAGGGCGGCACCTAATGCTCAGCAGGGGCAGATACCCAGGGTGGCACCTAATGCTCAGCAGGGGAGATACCCAGGGTGGCACCTAATGCTCAGCAGGGACAGATACCCAGGGCGGCACCTAATGCTCAGCAGGGGCAGATACCCAGGGCGGCACCTAATGCTCAGCAGGGGCAGATACCCAGGGTGGCACCTAATGCTCAGCAGGGACAGATACCCAGGGTGGCACCTAATGCTCAGCAGGGGAGATACCCAGGGTGGCACCTAATGCTCAGCAGGGACAGATACCCAGGGCGGCACCTAATGCTCAGCAGGGGCAGATACCCAGGGCGGCACCTAATGCTCAGCAGGGGCAGATACCCAGGGCGGCACCTAATGCTCAGCAGGGGCAGATACCCAGGGTGGCACCTAATGCTCAGCAGGGGAGATACCCAGGGTGGCACCTAATGCTCAGCAGGGACAGATACCCAGGGCGGCACCTAATGCTCAGCAGGGGCAGATACCCAGGGCGGCACCTAATGCTCAGCAGGGGCAGATACCCAGGGTGGCACCTAATGCTCAGCAGGGACAGATACCCAGGGCGGCACCTAATGCTCAGCA
>NW_022279468.1:0-1647 GCF_000004195.4 Xenopus tropicalis
GCAATCCTGTGCGTGCCGTCATTTGAGCCTGTTTACTATTTTTTCGCACAGGCACCCAGGGATCAACTTTATTTTATGGTGTGCTGCTTACTAGCATTTTTTTATATATATATATATATATATAGTAAAGCGGGTACAATTTAAACCAGTATATAGATATAAGGTAGTTGGGCCATAGCTACATTTCCTTCCTCTTCCCTTTATGTGCTTTTATTTCTGAAGCCGCCCATGTAACAGAAGGACTATTTAACCCTCTCACTGCCGCACCGCGTGACACATATATCCGCTGCGTCGGCCGCAGTCCGGGGCTTAAAAAGTCACCAATCAAGCATAAAGAAAGCAATTTCTTTCCATCAGACTTGAATGGTCCCTTTGTGGCGGGTTCCCTCTGGCTCGGCAGATAAAGGAACAAATGGTTAAAGCGGGCAGGGGCAGCCATCCAAGCGCCGGCGCGTAGGGGCATTAAGACGCGTGTTTTTGAGATGATTTAAGGGAAATTTGCTGCTATTTAGCGGCTCAGCGGAGGCTGGAGGGGAGATAACGATGAAAGAGAAAAGGGGGCTGAATCTGATGAAAGGCGGGGGGCTGGATACGGCAGGCGCGGCCCATTCAGCTGCCGACGCTTTTCTCCGCAGACGGCTGGATATAACGCCGATTCGCTGCTAAAACGCTTGCACAGTGGAAAACCAATTTTTTCTTTTTTTTGTTGCAGAAAGTCTCTTTCTCTCGGCTCCTCAGGAGCAGCTTTTACCGGAGCCAAAAGCCACGCAGGCAGTTACGCTGCGCCGGAATAACATAAGTGACTGCGTAATGGGCTCGGAAATGCCTTCCAAGCTGCAGAATGAGCCCCCCGGGGGGCAGTTACTGTGCCTGCGCCTGTTACTGTGGGAACAAAGGGGCCCGTTAAGGGTAATTTTGGCTACTATTTGCCAGTAGGAAAACTGCCGGCTCCTCGCTTCACTTACTCAGTGCGATCTTGGCCAAGTGCAACCGGTTCACCCAGGAAATTTTGCTCAGTGGGTTCGGAGTGATGAAAACAACCATGAAACTCATCGGCCGCCCAGACCTGCAACGGGGAAAAGGAGACGTTTGAGGGAGGATTTAGTCCCGTGGCTGCTATTGTTTCTCATAACAAGGTTACAGATATATAGAAACATTGGGGTAACAGTCACCCCGCTATAGTTCCAGGGGTACCCAGGGCACAAATAAGCACTCACCCCAAATCCCCCCCTAACTGGCCTTCAGGCTGGGCCCCCTTAGCCCATAACAAGGTTACAGATATATAGAAACATTGGGGTAACAGTCACCCCGCTATAGTTCCAGGGGTACCCAGGGCACAAATAAGCACTCACCCCAAATCCCCCCCTAACTGGCCTTCAGGCTGGGCCCCCTTAGCCCATAACAAGGTTACAGATATATAGAAACATTGGGGTAACAGTCACCCTGCTATAGTTCCAGGGGTACCCAGGGCACAAATAAGCACTCACCCCAAATCCCCCCCTAACTGGCCTTCAGGCTGGGCCCCCTTAGCCCATAACAAGGTTACAGATATATAGAAACATTGGGGTAACAGTCACCCCGCTATAGTTCCAGGGGTACCCAGGGCACAAATAAGCACTCACCCCAAATCCCCCCCTAACTGGCCTT
>NW_022279469.1:0-1625 GCF_000004195.4 Xenopus tropicalis
ATTGCAAGGTGTCAGTACCAAAAGCCATTGGAGATGTCCAGAAAATGCATTAGTACATGTATAGGGCATAGAACCCCAAATATATGTAGTAATATTTATCTTGGTGTAAACTTCACCCGTCTGCGCTCGCTCCTTCCCTGGGCACAACTTAAACATTACCCACAGACGTGCCACTTTCTCCCATGAGGATTCCCCTTGAGAAAGGCTTTCTGTGCCGAAACATTGTGTAATTCTCATCTTTGGCAAGTGTGTGTCTCTTTTTGCCTGTGCACATTTTTGTGATATGTGTTACTTCATAATATCATGTGTTATTTTCTGTATTTTGTTGATTAAAATTGACTTTTGTTAAACCTTTTTGCTTATTATATAAAGGATATGTTTTAATACTACCACCGTGCCTGTGATTATTTGTGTGCAAGCCCTTATTTTATCAAAATATACTGTTTTTGGTACCCTATATGGGGGTACAATTTTTGGGCTGTTTCTGCACCAAATTCCTATATTGTATATTGTGATTGTGAAGTGAGTGCCCTGCATTTATTTATATTTACCACTTTCTCTCATTGTCACTTCTGACCACATTACAAGCTCCCCACCAAAGCTCTGTCAAATAGTCTAGAACGGCATGAAGAACAATAAGCACCAAATGGAATCACAGCAATAAAATATAGTCATTGTACTCAGTATGGACTTAGGTTGCGCACTAAATAGGGTCACGTGACTTGCAGAAAAAACAATAATAACAATAATTTATTAACATTCAAATTCACATTGACTCAACCCAACCGTAAAGCTGCCCCACTGCGCCCCCTAGTTCTCTATAGAAGTTGATGAAAAACATGGAAACTAATTCCCCAATGAGAATTCTACTGACCCAAAACTTAATTATAGATGCAAGAGAAGTGACCAATGAGAATGCTGATTCCCAGCACTGTGTCAGGCCCCTTGCTGGTACCTTACATATAGAGATAATGATGGCATTTTCCCGTCATTATATGGCACAGGAATCAGACATGGGGATAAAGGGACAGACTTGTTCAGTGCTGGGAAACTGTGCTTAATGCTCCCAACTCCAATTGCAGGAACAGAGAACAGGGAGCCAGATTTATACAGATCAGCTGGGATTCTCATTGGAGGATTCTTCGCATTTTAAAGCAGTAGGTGCACTGCACGGCTCAATGAAACTTTACTCAGTTGTTCTTGCATCTGTAATTAAATTTTCTCATTAACTTCTATAACAAAACTAGGGGGGACAGCATTGCAGTTGGGTTTACAACCCCAATAATGAGTGGGGAGGGCAGGGCATTCTGGTTGGTTTCCATAATACACAGTCAATAGCAATTGGCTGGGCAGGGGGCAGGTGGTGATGTCACAGGGGCGGGAAGAGGCGGGGCTGTGATGGCATGGAGCGGGGTAGAGATGTGATTATCACTGGGTGGGGCTATGACACGGGCTGTCCAGGTCAAAACAGTACAGGTGGCAACCCTACCCCTGACCCACACAGACCCTTGATTTTAGTTGATGAAGGTTTAACACAGGAGCGAGGGTAACACAGGAGGTTAATTCCCAGGCAAGAGGATATTTAACTAAACCTTTGTTTGCAGCAAACTGTGCGGCTGGAGGAG
>NW_022279470.1:0-1584 GCF_000004195.4 Xenopus tropicalis
GGTAGGGCAGGCAGAGTATGGCACACACAGGCAGGTAGGGCAGGCAGAGTATGGCACACACACAGGCAGGGTAGGGCAGGCAGAGTATGGCACACACACAGGCAGGGTAGGGCAGGCAGAGTATGGCACACACAGGCAGGTAGGGCAGGCAGGGTAGGGCACACACAGGCAGGGTAGGGCACACACAGGCAGGTAGGGCAGTGGGAATATTTCATCAGGTTTTTACTTATATCAGAATTCAGAATGTTACCTTTTTTGGATTTGGGGTACGGGGCCACTTCTTCCCGACGAGAAAACCTCCTTTCCTTCATAATCACTTCCTCCCGCTCCAGAGGCTTCTCCTCCGGTTCCGTAACTGCAAGAGAAATGGAATGCCGTCGGCAGGAGGCTCAGCGAGGGCAGCAGCACCAATCAGCGGCTCAGCCGGGGCACAACCTACCTTTCTGCTTGGCGGCGGCTCTGGTAATGACTGCACCTGGGTCGTTGGGGGAGAGCCAGGCGACCAGGTCGGTCTCCACATTCCAGTAATAGGGCAGCCCGCTGGGGAGAGGGAGAACAAGCCTTACAGACATGGGCCCTATCTGCACCGAGGGCCACAGCTCTGTCACATGACAGTCTCTTACCAAATGGGATCAAACACCTTGTACCAGCTGGGGGGCAGGCTCTCTACGCGCGTCGCCTCATAATCCACGTGGTCGTCATCATAATCCTCTGCGATGATCTCCTCCGCCGGCTCTGGGGGAGGGAAACACACTCAGTCCCAACAGGTCCGACTCCTGACTCCTTAGCTTATCTAAGGGCAGGGCCGGGAAGCCTCTCCAGGCACCCACTACTCACACAAGTCCATTGGGGGTCTCTGAAGTCTAACATGGAGCAGCCGGAGAAGAGTCCTAGGGCAGGGGCAGGAACCCGGCTTTATCCGGCTACTGGCGGAAAGTAGTTGCCCCACACAGAGCCCTCAGGCATTTGCCCCCTGCTCTCTGGGTGCCCAGCAGTCCCCTCAGCGTTGCTAGGAGATGGCACCGGGGCCATTATGTTTATGAAACTAGAGATCTGATTGGTTGCTATGGGGACTGGACGGGAGCAATTCTAATCCCTGCGGGACATTAGTGCCATTAGTGAGACAGCAGAGCATTAGGTGAGCGCCCCCCCCAGGTGTGTTTTACGCAGGGCAAGTGGGAGGAGCCACAGTTATGTACAGCGCCAGCGACTCTCACCTGAATCCACGTGCCGCAGTATCCCTCTCTTTGCCAGCCGAGCCTGAAGCGCCAATGGGAGCGGCATCTTGGGCGGCCAACCTGCAAACACATGGTACAGTCTGATGAACCCGGGCATCTTGGCACAGAGCTAGTATGGGGGGCACACGGACTATAATCACCCCCCGCAGTGCCCATGGGACAGACTGTAGGGGGCACACAGACTATAATCCCCCCCCCCTCAGTGCCCATGGGACAGACTGTAGGGGAGACACAGACTATAATCCCCCCCCCTCAGTGCCCATGGGACAGACTGTAGGGGAGACACAGACTATAATCCCCCCCCCCCCTCAGTGCCCATGGGACAGACTGTAGGGGAGACACAGAC
>NW_022279471.1:0-1572 GCF_000004195.4 Xenopus tropicalis
CAGGTGCAACTACAAACCTCAGCGTATGACTGGCTGCATGTGTCAGCTGATAGCAGGAGCCAATCAGAAAGTGAGGTCAGTCGCATGCAGCAATGCAGCTGGTGCAACCCTCGCAGTCTGAATGCAACTGCCCAACCCTGGCACTGCCAGAAGTCGCCGGCCTATAAGACTGGGCCCAACGCCTCATTAGAGATCTGTGCCAGGCTGCCGTGTGTGTGTTGCCCCATAGGAAACAATGAAACCGATTTTTACCCACTAGGAGTTCAGAGCTAATGGGCCGGGGGGGGGCACCACCCAGGGTAAAGCAGATTCACATTAGGGAGAATCCTACTCACTTGGGTTCTGTTGGATTTACACCAAAATTACAGGGGTTGAGATAAGTTGCAATTGGTCTTTATTTTTTTTTATTTGCGGGTTTTGAGTTATTTAGCTTTTTGTTCAGCAGCTCTCCAGTTTGGAATTTCAGTGGCTATCTGGTTGCTAGGGTCCAGTATAACCTAGCAACCATGGAGAGATTTGAAAGAAAGACAAGAATAGGAATAGGGGAGGGGCTGAATAGAAAGATAAGGAATAAAAAGTAACAATAACAATAAAACTGGAGCCTCACAGAGCAATAGGGTTTGGCTGCCGGGGTCAGTGACCCCCATTTGAAAGCTGCAAAGAGGCAGAAGAAGAAGGCAAATAATTCAAAAACTGTAACAAATAAAAAATGAAGACCAATTGAAAGCTTGCTAAGAATAGACCATTCTGTAACATACTAACAGTTATATATATATATATATGCCGGAGGGGGCGGGTAGCCTGGCGCTGTGGCCCTACAGCTCTGCCTCGTTATAGGCTGTCAGGGCATGCTGGGAACTGTAGTTCAGTAACTACAGTGGCTTGCAAAAGTATTCGGCCCCCTGGAACTTTTCCACATTTTGTCACATTACAGCCACAAACATGAATCCATTTTATTGGAATTCCACGGGAAAGCCCAATACAAAGTGGGGTACACGGGAAAGCCCAATACAAAGTGGGGTACACGGGAGAGACCAATACAAAGTGGGGTACACGTGAGAAGTGGAAGGAAAATCATACATGATTCCAAACATTTTTTACAAATAAATAAGTGCAAAGTGGGGTGTGCGTAATTATTCAGCCCCCTGAGTCAATACTGTGTAGAACCCCCTTTTGCTGCAATTCCAGCTGCCAGGCTTTAGGGTATGTCTCTACCCGCTTTGCCCATCTACACACTGAAATCCTTGCCCATTCTTCTTTGCAAAACAGCTCCAGCTCAGTCAGATTAGATGGTCAGCCTTTGGGAACAGCAGTTTTCAGATCTTCCAACAGATTCTCCATTGGATTTAGATCTGGGCTGTGATTGGGCCAGTCTAACACATGGATATGTTTGGGTTTAACCCATTGTTGCCCTGGCTTTATGTTTAGGGTCGTTGCCCTGCTGGAAGGGGAACCTCCGCCCCAGTCTCAAGTCTTTTGCAGACTCCAAGAGGTTTTCTTCCAAGATTGCCCTGTATTTGGCTCCATCCATCTTCCCATCAACTCTGAGCAGCTTCCCTGTCCCTGCTGAAG
>NW_022279472.1:0-1428 GCF_000004195.4 Xenopus tropicalis
GGGGCACATAGGGGGCACAGACAGGAGAGAGTAATGGGGGCTGGCACGGGGCACAGGCAGGAGAGAGTAATGGGGGCTGGCACGGGGCACAGGCAGGAGAGAGTAATGGGGGGGCTGGCACGGGGCACAGGCAGGAGAGAGTAATGGGGGCTGGCACGGGGCACAGGGGGTACAGACATAGTACTATACATGGGCTCTAGGTGGTGCCGCAGTATGGAGGTGCCCACAATGTGCCCCAGTTCCTGTAAGAGGGTGGGAAAACATGGGCCCCTACATGGGGTATAAGGGTGGCACAACAGCACATTTAGCTGCCCATACAGGCCCCCCCACAGTGTGGCCCCCGGCCCCTAACACTTACCTGCCTCTCCGTATCCTCATCCTCCTCCCTCCAACTGTCGCCCCGGATGAGCTGCAGCCGCTCCAGGTTGCGCTTGTGCATTTGGTTGGGGAGGAAGAAGTTGAGGGGGAAGGGGATGGACTCTGCGTACCAGCGGCGCGTGTGCTCCACGTAATTCTTCCCCTCCACCCAGAAACTGTGAATCTGCAGGGAAGGGAGGCGAGTGAGCTGGGGGAACCCCAGGTGTGACCCCCCCCAACAAACACTGCCTCGGGGTAATGGTACAGTCCTACTACCCCCCCCAACCTATGGGCAGTTAGTGCCCCCCCAACAAACACTGCCCCAGTGTAATGGTACAGTCCTACTGCCCCCCCCAACAAACACTGCCCCAGTGTAATGGTACAGTCCTACTGCCCCCCCCCCCAACAAACATCCCAGTAATAGTCCAGTCCTACTGCCCCCCCCCCCAACAAACACTGCCCCAGTGTAATGGTACAGTCCTACTGCCTCCCCCCCCCCCAGGTATCACAGTAATATTCCCCCCACCTATGGGCAAGGCAGTTAGTGCCCCCCGGTGGGGCAGGTTATACTCACCAGGGCGGGGAGGAGCTTCTCTTCCAGCAGGGAGATGAAGGCCAAGGTATCCGCCCCCTGCTTCGCTGACAAATCATAATCCGCGTTGTATTTCTGTGGGATAAAGAAAGAGCCTGAGAGGTCCCGGCTGCACTGTGTGTGTCCCGCCTCCAGGGGGCGGAGTGAGTATCACTTACCTGCTTCCTGAGGTGGGTGATGATTTTGCTGGGCTGGAACAGAACCCCGTCATCATGTGTCTTTAGGGCAGGGAGCCGACCTACAGGGGCAGGAAGGCATTAGCCACGTGGGCACAGGTAGGTGGGGGGTAGGTTACACTGGGGCAATGGGGGTTCATACCTGAGGGGCTTCTCCAGGGGTTGGTGACCTTATGGACCTTGAGGGGGGCTCCGGAGAACTTAGCGTACGTCTGCAATAGAGAAAGTGGGGGGTCATTAGGGGACACAGGGGGAGGGGTCACTAGGGGACACGGGGGGAGGGGTCACTAGGGGACACGGGGG
>NW_022279473.1:0-1370 GCF_000004195.4 Xenopus tropicalis
CCCCCAAACCCGGGGGGCCCTTTGCCCTAAAGGGGAATTTTGGGGGGGAGTTTTGGGGGGAAGGGGTTAATTTGAGAGGCCCCCCGCGAAACACCTGGGAATTTTCCCGGGGGAGGCCCCCCCCCAATAAAGACACGGGGGTCCCTCCCACCAAAAAATGGGGTGGTCCCATCTCCCCTCCAGGGGTAAAAGGCTTTCACTCCCGGAAAGACCCTCCTTTGGGGGGGGGAGCCCTCCAAAACCCCAACCCCCCCCCCCCCCCCCCCAGTACCAGTACAGGCAGCGGCAGGTCTGATAACAGAAACAGGTTCTAAGGAGAAACTAATTCCCCATTGGGTTCGGGCCATGAAACTCCAATGATGATGTTCTGACCCACAATGATACAGATACCTCCAACTAGTAAATCAGCCCCACTCAGAACAACTGCCCCCGGCAATGGCTCCATCCGCCCACTGACCCTGGGATAAAGAGATGTGTTACTGGGAGTAGAGGAAATCTCATTTCCTTTCTTTTTGGAGACTGCTGCATACAATAGCCCCCAAATTATGTCTTCCTTGCCCTACTGTCTCCATCTCTCCCTGCTGTCTCCCACCTTGCCCTACTGTCTCCCATCTCTTCCTACTGTCTCCCATCTCTTCCTACTGTCTCCCACCTTGCCCTACTGTCTCCCATCTCTTCCTACTGTCTCCCATCTCTTCCTACTGTCTCCCACCTTGCCCTACTGTCTCCCATCTCTTCCTACTGTCTCCCATCTCTTCCTACTGTCTCCCATCTTGCCCTACTGTCTCCATCTCTCCCTGCTGTCTCCCACCTTGCCCTACTGTCTCCCATCTCTTCCTACTGTCTCCCATCTCTTCCTACTGTCTCCCATCTTGCCCTACTGTCTCCATCTCTCCCTACTGTCTCCCACCTTGCCCTACTGTCTCCCATCTCTTCCTACTGTCTCCCATCTTGCCCTACTGTCTCCCATCTTGCCCTACTGTCTCCATCTTGTCCTACTGTCCCCATCTTGCCCTACTGTCTCCATCTTGTCCTACTGTCTCCATCTTGCCCTACCGTCTCCATCTTGCCCTACCGTCTCCATCTTGCCCTACTGTCTCCATCTTGCCCTACTGTCCCCATCTTGCCCTACTGTCTCCATCTTGTCCTACTGTCTCCATCTTGCCCTACCGTCTCCATCTTGCCCTACCGTCTCCATCTTGCCCTACTGTCTCCATCTTGCCCTACCGTCTCCATCTTGCCCTACCGTCTCCATCTTGCCCTACTGTCTCCATCTTGCCCTACTGTCCCCATCTTGTCCTACTGTCTCCATCTTGCCCTACCGTCTCCATCTTGTCCTACTGTCCCCATCTTGCCCTACGTCTCCATCT
>NW_022279474.1:0-1347 GCF_000004195.4 Xenopus tropicalis
GATGTTAGACAGGGGGAGGTGCCTAAGGAATGGGGGGTGCTGGGATGTTAGACAGAGGGAGGTGCCTAAGGAATGGGGGATGCTGGGATGTTAGACAGAGGGAGGTGCCTAAGGAATGGGGGATGCTGGGAAGAGACACAGGAATGAGAGTGAGACAGGCGCAGGAAGGACTGAGTTACCAAATCCGGGTTTGGGTTCCCTCTGATACGGAACCAGCTCGGACTGTGCCGGTTCGTTGCTCAGGAACTCACGGAGCGACTGTCTGTATAAGTCTGTGAGCTTGTGGGCGGTCCCTAAAGTTCTAACTTTCTGTCCCACCCCTCCGTGTATTCAGCCAATCCCGCGCCCTCCCCTGGCATTCCCTTATTTCTCCGCCCCTCTCAGCTCAGGCACCTATAGGAGACAGGGGGAGGGGCCAGTCAGGCCAGAGCCGCTCTGTGTGGGAATCATCCCGCCCCTCTCAGCTCAGGCACCTATAGGAGACAGGGGGAGGGGCCAGTCAGGCAGAGCCGCTCTGTGTGGGGATCATCCCGCCCCTCTCAGCTCAGGCACCTATAGGAGACAGGGGGAGGGGCCAGTCAGGCAGAGCCGCTCTGTGTGTCAGTCACCCGCCCCCACAGCCCCTCTCTCCGGGCCGGAAGTGCCGGAAGCTGTCACTAAATGCCCCGGGCTCAGAATAGTGAGGGTGTGCCCTGCTCCTTTCCCCTCTCTGGGGGCAATATTGTACCTCAGCACCAGCACCCTAGTGTTAGCACCCATCTCCACTGAATAAATACCCCCTCCTGTCCCTCCCTCACCCCAAATGCCTATTGTGTGACCCAGAACCAACTTGGTCACATGGTTACATTGGGCAAACTGGTTCTGCCGCTGGCCCTGGGGATAAGTTTTATTGGGCAATATTGCTTTAAGAATCCAACCCTGATGTTGCTGGACTACAGCTCCCAGCATGCCTCACCCTTCATTATATGTTACATTATTCTGGGATTTGTAGTCCGGCAACAGCTGAGTAACGTTTGGTTGAGCCGCGCTGTGCCGCAGGGTTTAGTTTCCCCTTTAAATGTTAAACCTTATTGGTTGCCCTGGGTTACTGCCCCTGAGTAAACCTTGGGTGACCCGCATGACGAGGGGGGCAATACACTTGGGCAAATAATAATAGATCTGTTTCTATGCAGCGTCGGCCACAGAGATGTCAATAATCTGAATGCTCAGATGGAAATATTCCCCCTTCTACCGCTTCATAACCCGTTGTGCCCAGTGTAACGGCCCCAAGGTACTGGCATCCTGTGTAAAACTGGGGCGACCATACATGTGTGGGGAATACAGAGAGAACAAGCAGATCTTGCCTCT
>NW_022279475.1:0-1321 GCF_000004195.4 Xenopus tropicalis
TCGAGTATATACAGTATATGGTTTTTTTAGGTAAACTTAATGTTTTCTGCAGCAGTGCTTTGAAAATCGGGTAATGTACTGCACTATCCAAGTCAGCAATCTACATAAAACTATACAGAGTTGGTATTGTCCCATTTAGAAGACATAACTTTTCATAGTTTTGCGCACAAAAAGATTAGGGACACAAGGTCTCTTTTTCACCTTGTATAGTTTTGTGGCAAAATTTCATTTTTTGCCAGTGTCAAAAAAATGTTGCAAATCCCTGCTAGAATTTTGCCATACATTTTGTTTTACCAGAAAAAAAATTATTTTTGCACCAAAAAAAAATGCCAATAGCAATACTAGAACATGTTTTTTGCATAGGAAAAAACTAAAGAATAAAATGTCCATTGCAATTGATTTGAGAAAAACACCCGTTGACTCCAATATATCTGGTGTAGGAAAAACACAAGGAAAACATTTTGGCAACATTTTTCCATTTACTGTACTTTCTCATCCACATTTAGTTGAGAATTTCTCCATAGGAAAATTACTGCTAAATTTGACAGCTCAAGGCTTTACTCACCTTTAATCTGGATACTTTTTGGGTCACTTGTCTTCTTTACACTCCCAGATGGAGTTTGTGCCTCACAGGTATAATTCCCAGAATCCTCCAGCTGAGCTGAGGGGACTCCATATTGGTTGGATGAGTTGAATCCCTGCACATTGTGCCCATTTCTGTAGAAAGCAAACTGCAGCTCTGTAGTCTCTCTGTGTGGGCTGAGCTCTGTGTCACATGTTATGGTCATGTGATCTCCTTCTCTCACCTGATCTGGGCACACTTTTATTTGTGGATAAAGGAACATCTCTACAAAAGTAAATATATTATTGTACTTTTATGTATTTATATATATAAAAACATCTCTTTTAGATACATACGCAGACATAGAGACTGGAATAACTGAGGACTTTTATACATATATACATAATTATAGCTATTTATATATATATATACCTACACACCTAGATATCTAAATATATATACACATATCTATATACATATATATAGATATATATATATATATATATATATATATATCTATATATATATATATATATATATATATATATATATATATATATATATATATATATATATATATATATATATATATATATATATATATATATATATATATATATATATATATATATATATATATATATATATATATATATATATATATATATATATATATATATATATATATATATATATATATATATATATATATATATATATATATATATATATATATATATATATGTATATATATATATA
>NW_022279476.1:0-1280 GCF_000004195.4 Xenopus tropicalis
GGGGGCAGGGTTTGGGAATGGGGGGGCAGGGTTTGGGAATGGGGGGGGCAGGGTTTGGGTATCTGCTGGATAAAACCAAATCCTCCATTTTTCTTTTTGATGTGGGAGCCTTGAGCCGTACAACTCCCCGCAGCCCCCGTGTCACTGAGCGGAAGGTTCTGAGAATCTTTTTGCTTTTGAAGCTCCCAGCGCGGCGCCGTGGGGGGGTATAACGCCGCTCTTACATCTCAGCCTGTCCCGGGGGGGGCCACAAACACACAAACGCTCTCTGACTCCCGGCACCTTCCCCCCGGGATGCACTTTCTTACAGGGATTTCATTGTGCGGGTCCATTTCTAGTTCTGCCGAGAGAGTCCCAAGTCAGGAATAATAGATTTGTGCTGGGGGGAACCAGTGTGTGATGTGGGGGCAGCGTAACCCCTTCCCTGCTGAACTGCGGCACCGACCCGATCTACTGGAACACTATCAGCCCTCCTTTACTCAAATACATTAGTTGGTCCATTTCCCAGCAGCCCCTTCAGCCCCTACTGAGCATGCTCCCTGAGTGTTACTAACGTCTCTCCCATAGCAACTGTTACAGTTGGTACATTAGTTGGTCCATTTCCCAGCAGCCCCTTCAGCCCCTACTGAGCATGCTCCCTGAGCGTTACTAACATCTCTCCCATAGCAACTGTTACAGTTGGTACATTAGTTGGTCCATTTCCCAGCAGCCCCTTCAGCCCCTACTGAGCATGCTCCCTGAGTGTTACTAACGTCTCTCCCATAGCAACTGTTACAGTTGGTACATTAGTTGGTCCATTTCCCAGCAGCCCCTTCAGCCCCTACTGAGCATGCTCCCTGAGCGTTACTAACATCTCTCCCATAGCAACTGTTACAGTTGGTACATTAGTTGGTCCATTTCCCAGCAGCCCCTTCAGCCCCTACTGAGCATGCTCCCTGAGCGTTACTAACGTCTCTCCCATAGCAACTGTTACAGTTGGTACATTAGTTGGTCCATTTCCCAGCAGCCCCTTCAGCCCCTACTGAGCATGCTCCCTGAGCGTTACTAACATCTCTCCCATAGCAACTGTTAAAGTTGGTACATTAGTTGGTCCATTTCCCAGCAGCCCCTTCAGCCCCTACTGAGCATGCTCCCTGAGCGTTACTAACGTCTCTCCCATAGCAACTGTTACAGTTGGTACATTAGTGGGTCCATTTCCCAGCAGCCCCTTCAGTCCCTACTGAGCATGCTCCCTGAGCGTTACTAACGTCTCTCCCATAGCAACTGTTACAGTTGGTACA
>NW_022279477.1:0-1275 GCF_000004195.4 Xenopus tropicalis
GTTCCGCCATAGGCGGAGGTTCCCCTCACTTCACTGGATGTGGGTGGCGTGCTGTTCCTCGGCACTACCAGCCAGTAGCCCTGGCCTGCCTGGGAGGTGGTGGCCTGCATGGTGGTACCAGTGGGTGTGCTTGCACCCGATGTGCCGATGCCGGTCACGAGGGACTTGAACGTGGCGGTGACGGTGCAGTTGTTCGTGACCTTAGTGATTTTGAAGTCGTCGCCCGACCGCGAGCCATTATTACAGTTGCCACCCGAGAGCGTATCCACCGCGTAGCCTGTATTCGCCTTGGCGGTGAAGGTGATTGGGTCGTTGTAGGCCACGGGTTGCGTGGTGGTCGTGGTGAGTGTGCCGCCCAGATCTGCTGTGGGGGCGACGGTGTAGCCACGCGGTGCCTGGCAGGTGGCGGAGCCGACATGGTTGGCGGTGTCTTTGCACTTCCACTTCCAAGCGTCGTTAGCGGGTGTCATGCTTTCGAAGGCGCCCAGGTCGCACTGGCTGGCGTTGGGTTCGCTCGTCAGCAGGGGGGTGCTTCCCGTGTTGTGGGCTGCGCCGCAGACGCCGACCTCGTAGCAGGTGAGAGAGGCGGTGGCTGACTCGGAGGATTGGCCCTTTTTCGTAGTGAAACCTTTTTTCCCCGCAGCGATGGTGTTTTTTACCGGGTCGACGGTGCATGCGGTCATTGCGGGCCAGACCACCTTTGCCGTGATGGTGCAGCCCCCGATGGGCAAGGTGCCATCCTTGAGTTTCAGCGTATCAGAAGTCACCGCGATGGTGACCGGATCCACGTCCGGCGGGAGCACGTCCGGATCCTTGCATGTTGTCGTTGGCGTGAATGAGCTATCGAACTGAAGAGGCGAGGGAAGCACGTCCGTGATCTGGACGCCGCTAATTTTCTCCTTCGAGTGAGAAGCACCCGTAGCAACGTCGGTATATGCGCTGTTGTTCTCCAACGTGATGGTGAGCGTGGATTGCCCACCCTTCTCAATGAAACCCGAACTGAATGCCTTGCTGATGCTCGGCGGCTTCGGGCCGCAGGCGCCGCCATGTTTTTCAACGGCGGCCAGAATGGAAGGGGCAATTTTGTTTTTATTAGCGGAGTACACAGACGGATTGAACCCGCTCGCATCCATGTTCAGAAAAAGGCATACACCATCCCCACTGTAGGACTCGGACGCGGGTACCACGATGGTGGACGCTTGCGTAGTCACACCGTCCGGCCTGTATAGCGTATTTTTATCCGGCACATTGGGCTAGCTATTATATTGCCCACCC
>NW_022279478.1:0-1274 GCF_000004195.4 Xenopus tropicalis
AGCGGGGTATTTATATAAACTATAGTAGGGTTTCTGTAGCAAACACCCCAGCTGGACCGGTGCAGGAATGGCTGCCCCCGGGGCTACACAGCGGGGTATTTATATAAACTATAGTAGGGTTTCTGTAGCAAACACCCCAGCTGTACCAGTGCAGGAATGGCTGCCCCGGGGCTACACAGCGGGGTATTTATATAAACTATAGTAGGGTTTCTGTAGCAAACACCCCAGCTGTACCAGTGCAGGAATGGCTGCCCCCGGGGCTACACAGCGGGGTATTTATATAAACTATAGTAGGGTTTCTGTAGCAAACACCCCAGCTGTACCAGTGCAGGAACGGCTGCCCCCGGGGCTACACAGCGGGGTATTTATATAAACTATAGTAGGGTTTCTGTAGCAAACACCCCAGCTGTACCAGTGCAGGAATGGCTGCCCCCGGGGCTACACAGCGGGGTATTTATATAAATTATAGTAGAGTTTCTGAAGTAAACACACAACTTTTACCAGTGCAGGCAGCAGCACATTATATTTTAGTTACTTTTATACACTTTCATTTTTTGGTGTTACTGTTCCTTTAACCCCTGCAGATCCATCCTATATACTCACTGTTTAACTGCCCCCGAGTTACCTGCTTATTCCCAGATACTTTGGCACCGCCCTGCTGGCACCGATGCTGGTACTGCCATGGAACCAGTGTACTGGGATACTGGGGTGCTGCACCCCCTGTGCTTCTCCTACTGGGATAATGGGGTGCTGCACCCCTTGTGCTTCTCCTACTGGGATAATGGGGTGCTGCACCCCCTGCGCTTCTCCTACTGGGATAATAGGGTGCTGCACCCCTTGTGCTTCTCCTACTGGGATAATGGGGTGCTGCACCCCCTGCGCTTCTCCTACTGGGATATTGGGGTGCTGCACCCCCTGTGTTGGTCCTACGTGATACCCTGCTAAGGGTGCTGACCCGTATTGCCCCACACAGGCTGACATTTCTGGGGTGCTGCGGCTGGAGGTGACGAGACTAGAGGAGCAGTTGGCGCGGGTGCAGGAGCTGTGCCCAGAGAAGACCCAGATGATGGGCAGGAATGTGGGGGAGACGCTCGGGGCCTGGGTGCAGCTACAGGATGGGGTTCGGGGGAACAGTTCCAGGATGCAGAGAGCTTCCCAGCTCCTACGGTTTTTCCAGAGTTACCTGGACATGATGTGAGTGCCCCCCTGCCCCCTGTGTGCCACCCTGCCCTGTGAGTGTCCCCCTGCCCCCTGTGTGCCACCCTGCCCCCTGA
>NW_022279479.1:0-1249 GCF_000004195.4 Xenopus tropicalis
GTTCGGTATTTACAAACCCAGCCCATTATATACAGTGGGGAGCAGTGGGTACTGATGGCAGATATTCAGGCCCTGGCACTATAACACTGGCACTGATACACAACATTGGCCCCACTGTAACTTACTATAAATGAACAAAACAATGACAAAAAAAAAAAAAAAATAGTAAGTGCAAAAACCAACAACAAATATATAAACTCACAATGAGCTTTTTCAGAGGGAAAGAGTTAACTTACCCTCCATGTGTTAGGGTAGGGGATAGATTATAAATTATTATAGATGTCAGGTCAGGCAAAAAACAATTTAATGTCAGCTAGTGATTCTTTAGAACTGTATAGTACCCGGGTATAGTGCCTGGGTATAGTGCCTGGGTATAGTGCCTGGGTATAGTGCCTGGGTATAGTGCCTGGGTATAGTACCTGTGTATAGTGCCTGGGTATAGTGCCTGGGTATAGTGCCTGGGTATAGTGCCTGTGTATAGTACCTGTGTATAGTGCCTGGGTATAGTGCCTGTGTATAGTACCTGTGTATAGTGCCTGGGTATAGTGCCCGGGTATAGTGCCTGGGTATAGTGCCTGTGTATAGTGCCTGGGTATAGTACCTGTGTATAGTGCCTGGGTATAGTGCCTGTGTATAGTACCTGTGTATAGTGCCTGGGTATAGTGCCTGTGTATAGTACCTGTGTATAGTGCCTGCGTATAGTGCCTGCGTATAGTGCCCGGGTATAGTGCCTGGGTATAGTGCCTGTGTATAGTACCTGTGTATAGTACCTGTGTATAGTGCCTGGGTATAGTGCCTGTGTATAGTACCTGTGTATAGTACCTGTGTATAGTACCTGTGTATAGTGCCTGGGTATAGTGCCTGGGTATAGTGCCTGGGTATAGTACCTGTGTATAGTACCTGTGTATAGTACCTGTGTATAGTGCCTGGGTATAGTGCCTGGGTATAGTACCTGTGTATAGTGCCTGGGTATAGTGCCTGGGTATAGTACCTGGGTATAGTGCCTGTGTATAGTGCCTGGGTATAGTGCCTGGGTATAGTGCCTAGGTATAGTGCCTGGGTATAGTGCCTGGGTATAGTGCCTGGGTATAGTACCTGGGTATAGTACCTGGGTATAGTGCCTGTGTATAGTGCCTGTGTATAGTGCCTGTGTATAGTGCCTGTGTATAGTGCCTGTGTATAGTACCTGGGTATAGTACCTGTGTATAGTGCCTGGGTATAGTACCTGTGACTTGGTGATACTTCCTAC
>NW_022279480.1:0-1243 GCF_000004195.4 Xenopus tropicalis
CATAGAATTGGACTGTATTATCCCGCTGTGGGTTCTGGGGTATATACATGGAATTGGACTGTATTTATCCTGCTGTGGGTTCTGGGGTATTATACATGGAATTGGCACTGTATTTATCCTGCTGTGGGTTCTGGGGTATTATACATGGAATTGGCACTGTATTTATCCTGCTGTGGGTTTTGGGGTATTATACATGGAATTGGCACTGTATTTATCCTGCTGTGGGTTCTGGGGTATTATACATGGAATTGGCACTGTATTTATCCTGCTGTGGGTTCTGGGGTATTATACATGGAATTGGCACTGTATTTATCCCGCTGTGGGTTCTGGGGTATTATACATGGAATTGGCACTGTATTTATCCTGCTGTGGGTTCTGGGGTATTATACATGGAATTGGCACTGTATTTATCTGCTGTGGGTTCTGGGGTATTATTATTATTACAGTTCCCAGCAGCCTCTACTCAACATAACATGTGCATTTCTTGTCATAAAAATCTGATTTTTCTCACCTGGTGAGGGCGCTACATATGATCTCTGTGGCCCTGGCAGGTGGCACTTAGAGAACCCATCACTTTCTGTGCCCCAGCTCTGGCTCGGAGAGAAGTCGGGGTGGGTGGGAGAAGCTACGCTCTGTGTCCAAGGACTGCACGAAGGGGTAAGCACTGCCGGGGGCAATTTCTCCCTGGAATTAGCAAAACAGTATGGCAAGTAACCCCCAGTGTAACAGCAATCTGCCCCCAGTTTCCCTTTCCTCCTATTCTTATACCCCAATCATTTCCACCCAGTACTGCTATAAACAAACCCCTGCCTTTCCAGGAAATACACTCCCCCGTGCAAAGGAAGCAGAGACAGTCACATGGGTACCAGGAAATACACTCCCCCGTGCAAAGGAAGCAGAGACAGTCACATGGGTACCGGGAAATACACTCCCCCGTGCAAAGGAAGCAGAGACAGTCACATGGGTACCGGGAAATACACTCCCCCGTGCAAAGGAAGCAGAGACAGTCACATGGGTACCGGGAAATACACTCCCCCGTGCAAAGGAAGCAGAGACAGTCACATGGGTACCGGGAAATACACTCCCCCGTGCAAAGGAAGCAGAGACAGTCACATGGGTACCGGGAAATACACTCCCCCGTGCAAAGGAAGCAGAGACAGTCACATGGGTACCGGGAAATACACTCCCCCGTGCAAAGGAAGCAGAGACAGTCACATGGGTACCGGGAAATACACTCCCCCGT
>NW_022279481.1:0-1192 GCF_000004195.4 Xenopus tropicalis
GATAATGACCCCATTACTTGATTATCTCAGGCTGATATCTGCATTCTGAGCTTATGCCGTCTTTGCCAGTGGTTAACCCGAAAAAAGGGGGTGGGGCTGATGGTATGAGGGTGGGGCAGTAAAGCTGGGGTGGGTGTGATGACATCAGGGTCAGGCATGTGGGCAGGTTATGATGCAATTACTGCAACAATTGGCTGGAATCCATCGTTTTAACGGAAATGGAGTCCGTTAAAAACCAAGAGTTTGGCGGGCTTTTGCGGTTTTGGGTTCCTGTCTATATCCAATCCTTTAATTGTATGGGGTCTGTTATACCAATTATCCAAAAAGCTCTAAAAATTTGCTTTTTATTTATGTGATAAGAAATGAATTGAACTTGATAACTAAGCCATGTTGCTAGGGTCTTGTTTACCTTAGCAACCAGGCAGTGGTGTGAATGAGAGACAGGAATATGAGTAGAAGAGGGACTGAATGGAGCTTGAGGGCCCCTCATATTAACAGCCTTGCTTTTATGGGGATGAAGTAGTTAATGATGTTTCTGTTCCTGATGCATTGTGGGTAGTACAGTTCAATATACTGCAGGTTCCCCGGTGGGGGGTTATAGTTCCATCTCTCCCTATCCCAGCGGGATCTGTCCTGTCATTTGTCCTTTTACCCTTTTGGAATATCCACGTGTGAGCCAGCATTGCCCCTTTGCTGTATGGGGGTTCCCTGCAATCACTACTCATGTAACAGTTATATTTATACTGGCAAATTGCCTACAATAATCTGCGTATCCTTATCGTACAGTTTGTTTTTAATTGGGTCTTAACCGAGAAACACAAAAAGCTTCTTATCTCCAACTCTGCGGCTGATAAGGGAATGTAACTTCATTCATAATTATATCCAGGGCATCTGTCTGTCTAATCTGACTAATCACACTCTCTCTTACTAGTAAGATTATGACGTGTCACTTCCTCCCAGTGATTTCCATGTGGCTGAGAAGTTACGTTTTTTTTGTATTTGTAAACACTTGTCTGCATTGTTATTGTATTGTACTTAACGGAGAAGGAAAGGCATTTTAGCTCGGTCTCAGTAGCTTCCTGCTGCAGAAGGGAGGAAGAAGAGAAGGGAGGGGGAGAGAGCAGAAATGGGAGGGGGAAGAAGAGAAGGGAGGGGGAGAGAGCAGAGATGGGAGGGGGAAGAAGAGAAGGGA
>NW_022279482.1:0-1152 GCF_000004195.4 Xenopus tropicalis
CGATTATAATAAGTGCTCGTTGGTGTCATTGGTTATAATCATTGCTTAGTGATGTCATTGGTTATAATCATTGCTTAGTGATGTCATTGGTTATAATCAGTGCTTAGTGATGTCATTGGTTATAATCAGTGCTTAGTGATGTCATTGGATATAATCAGTGCTTAGTGATGTCATTGGTTATAATCAGTGCTTAGTGATGTCATTGGATATAATCATTGCTTAGTGATGTCATCGGTTATAATCAGTGATGCCGTAATGATTTTTAATACCCTTATAATACACAACAAAGGCCTGCAGTGTTGCCCACAATCAAAAACTGTACAGTTGAGAAGAGCCAGGCTTCCTGCCACTGCTAGGAGACAGTTGCCCCAGGGGGGTATAGCTGGGTAATAAAGAGCTTTTGGGACCGGCTGTAGGTAGTAGAACGGTAGAAGGGTGGGGGCTCTGCACAGTAATACCCCACGTAACCCTATTGGAACTGCCCCCGCTGCCGCCATGTAAACTCACATCCTTGCACCCAGGTGCATTGTGGGCATTTAGCAAGGTGATTGGTAACGTGCCCTCCCCCTTCACAAATGAGCCCTTTTGGGTTTCACTTCACAGGTAAAAAGCCCATTTCCCTTCAGTGGATGTTGGCGAGGAGCGTTGCGCGGGTTACCTGCGGGGGCACTTGTTTAACTGTGTTTACTCACCAATTAAAACTGTCACTTGGCACCGGCTGCGCCCGGCTCCCATCAAGCGCATCGAGCATAATTAAATGTTTCTCATATAGAAACACAAAAGCCCTGAATGGTTAATTGTTAATGGTTAATCACCCGTGTACTGGCAGCGCCAAGGAGCGAGGCTTTGGGCACGGGGTTCCATCCATCACAATCTCCAGCCTCGGCGCCGCTACAGAACTGCACAGAAACGCCAGCGCATTACCCCAAAATATCGGGTTTTCTTTATTTTTTCTAGGAGAAACAAGAACATTGCAGCTGTGCAGGCCTTAGGCAGCGGGTGGGGCTCAGCCCACAGGCAGAGAATGATGATGAGATCTGAGTGAGGCAACAGGAAGCCCTAGAGCTTAGAACATCAGGTAAGGGCCCAAACAATGAGCAATGTCAGGGTTTCCTCCATGTATTTTGTGGCCCCCTGGCTGCAGCGGAACCT
>NW_022279483.1:0-1118 GCF_000004195.4 Xenopus tropicalis
GGCAAGGGAAGCGTGATTGGCTCGTAACCTCCCTGTGGGTCTCACTGGGTGCAATGGCCGAGGGTGGGACAGAGACTCAGCCGACAACCTATGGGGATAGAAGAACCGTCATTAATAGGATGTTATGGGCCCTCCCCTTTAACCAGCTCACTGCCAAAGAGCAAGCGATCGTAATTAGCTGGAAAGAGTGGGGTTTACTTGCCCTTTAAATAGTTACCTCTTTACCCAAACAGAGGGTTCAGGGGACCAGGACACAGTTATTATTATAAATGTATAAAGCACCCACATATACTGCAGTGCTGTACCCCACGTGCCCAGCTGGGGGCAGATTTCCTTTTCTTCTCACCAGCGTCAGGGAGTCTGTGAATGAGAAACAAAGCATTATGGGAATTATTCATCTGGGGCATGTACTGTACACATTTCTGTAGGTTTTTTCCCACTTGTCCCCCCCCCCCACAGCAGTGCCACAAAGTGACTCCCCCCCAGAGACCAGCCAGCACCCCCTAATGGTGGGAAGGAACCCAGGGCTTAGGCCCCTGCAGAATGAATCCCGGTACCCGTGGGACTGTCTCTGCTTCCTTTGCACGGGGGAGTGTATTTCCCGGTACCCATGTGACTGTCTCTGCTTCCTTTGCACGGGGGAGTGTATTTCCTGGTACCCATGTGACTGTCTCTGCTTCCTTTGCACGGGGGAGTGGATTTCCCGGTACCCGTGTGACTGTCTCTGCTTCCTTTGCACGGGGGAGGGTATTTCCCGGTACCCGTGGGACTGTCTCTGCTTCCTTTGCACGGGGGAGGGGATTTCCCGGTACCCATGTGACTGTCTCTGCTCCTTTTGCCGGGGGGAGGGTATTTCCTGGTACCCATGTGACTGTCTCTGCTTCCTTTGCACGGGGGAGTGTATTTCCCGGTACCCATGTGACTGTCTCTGCTTCCTTTGCACCGGGGGGGGGAGTGTATTTCCCGGTACCCATGTGACTGTCTCTGCTTCCTTTGCACGGGGGAGTGTATTTCCCGGTACCCGTGTGACTGTCTCTGCTTCCTTTGCACGGGGGAGTGTATTTCCTGGTACCCATGTGACTGTCTCTGCTTCCTTTGCACGGGGGAGTGTATTTCAC
>NW_022279484.1:0-1116 GCF_000004195.4 Xenopus tropicalis
CGCTCCCCTAATGGTTTAAATTCTACCTTTGATGTGAGCTGTTATGTATAATTTACTATTTATTCATTGTTTGACCTTTTGTCTTTTTCTTTTTCATTTCTGTATTAATATTTTGTAAAATATGTATTATTGTGAATTTAAACAATTATAATGTTCTCAACTATATATATAATTTTGGGATTCTCTTTTTTGATCTTTTTTCTTTCAATTTTAACTTTGAGGGGAGTGGTCTTTTCTTGTCAATTATGGTTAAGTGATTTCGTCACTTTCCCTCATGTGGCTATTTAAACCTTGTGACATTTGTAATTTCTTTGCCTATGACTAAGTGCGGTTTCGCACGAAACGCGTTAGGCGTTATGTTTTTAATGGAGAAATAAAGATTGAATTTTAAAAGAGTATATCCCAGTCCGGTGCGCTTGGTGTTACCTCTTCATGGATTTCTGCCCTCACAATAGGGGCAATTGCATTGGAAGGGCCAGACAGAGTCGGCTGGCTACACACAATACACACTTAGAAGAGATTAACCTACACAATGCATTTGCTACAACAGGCAGGAGGGGCAGGGGGTACATTTCAGCATAACCAGAATATTTCATGTTTTCCCTCCAACTTATACAACTTGTTATGTCACATTTGGGCATTTGTGTTTCATTTTGATGGGAATTCTGGATGCTTGGAGCCCCTATCCATGCTGAGTTTCCTATGGGACACAACACACAAGCACTGTCATTTAGCTTTCATGAAACATATAATAGGATGGGCAAGTGTTTGATGTGCCCGATAACATGAGACAAATGCCTTGATAACAATGTTATGATTGAAGGATGGCCTAAGGATATTGAAGGTGGTAGGGCCTGGGTCAGGAATACTTGCAAAGCAGTTGGGTTTTGGACAAAAGAGTCTCCAACTCTCCAGCCATACCAGGGATCTGCAGATACCTTACCTAGATGTGCAGGTAAAAGGCAGCCTCTAATCGGGGAAATTTACCCCTACCCCATCCCAACAAAATTAAACTTTTTCTATAACTTTTAATCTGAAGGTTTGCATAAGCAATAAAAAAGCTAGTAGACCCCTCAGGATAGTACTGAGAAGGTCAGTCTGAGACCCATAAGCCCA
>NW_022279485.1:0-1110 GCF_000004195.4 Xenopus tropicalis
TTACAGCCCCCCTGGCATTCCCAGTACCCAGAGGCACAAACAGCCCCCCCCAGCCCAATAAATAGTGACTGTCTGTGGCACCTTACAGCCCCCCTGGCATTCCCAGTACCCAGAGGCACAAACAGCCCCCCCAGCCCAATAAATAGTGACTGTCTGTGGCACCTTACAGCCCCCCTGGCATTCCCAGTACCCAGAGGCACAAACAGCCCCCCCCCCCACCCCAATAAATAGTGACTGTGGCACCTTACAGCCCCCCTGGCATTCCCAGTACCCAGAGGCACAAACAGCCCCCCCAGCCCAATAAATAGTGACTGTCTGTGGCACCTTACAGCCCCCCTGGCATTCCCAGTACCCAGAGGCACAAACAGCCCCCCCAGCCCAATAAATAGTGACTGTGGCAGCAGCTAGTCCAGGCCGGTAGATAGAGATGGGAGAGAAGATACATAAATTGCCCCCTTCCCATATAAATATACCCCCACTGTATAACAGCCAATGAATATTTACCGACTGACATTCAAAATAGGCTCTGGCAGTTGAAGTACAGTTAGGGCCACAGGGCAGCCCCCCCACAGGCAGGGTGAAGCCGGGGGCTCTGTGGCAGTTTGCTCAGAATACCTGGGGTGCCAGTCTGGGCCGGCCCGTGGGCATATTGTTACTGTGAGTAGGGAAAGGTACTCGCCTGGTATCTGCCAACGGCTCCTCGGGGGAGGGACCGTTCCTAACTGACAAGCAGTGAAGCAGGAGGAGAGGCTGCTGATTGGTCCATAGCTCCCAGGAAGCTCCCAAACCTGGGCACTTCCTGTAGGAGCGAAGCAATGTCCTTACAGGGGACGTACTGTGTGAGAAACTAGAATGTGCCAGTGCACTAGCCTCATATCCTAAATACAGATAGTATTATTGAAAATGTCCCCCCAAAACCCCACTAGCCCCGCCCATCTGTGCCACTTCCTGCTGCCAGGGGCCAAACTCAGTCTGATGTTCCCTTCTGTGCGGTGTCCCCCCCTGTGTTCCAGGCAGAGGCCAGACTTTCTGTGGGAGAGTCCGGGGTTCCCTGGGGAGGGAAGGACAGAAGGAAACAACTTTACAGCCTCTCAGGCGAGGGCTGACAGG
>NW_022279486.1:0-1101 GCF_000004195.4 Xenopus tropicalis
GTCACTCACTGGGGTGGGGTAATTGGCTGGGGGGGTACTGTCACTCACTGGGGTGGGGTAATGGGCTGGGGGGTACTGTCACTCACTGGGGCAGGGTAATGGGCTGGGGGGGTACTGTCACTCACTGGGGCAGGGTAATGGGCTGGGGGGGTACTATCACTCACTGGGGCAGGGTAATGGGCTGGGGGGGTACTGTCAATCACTGGGGCAGGGTAATGGGCTGGGGGGGTACTGTCACTCACTGGGGCAGGGTAATGGGCTGGGGGGTACTATCACTCACTGGGGCAGGGTAATGGGCTGGGGGGGTACTGTCACTCACTGGGGCAGGGTAATGGGCTGGGGGGTACTGTCACTCACTGGGGCAGGGTAATGGGCTGGGGGGGGTACTGTCACTCACTGGGGCAGGGTAATGGGCTGGGGGGGTACTATCACTCACTGGGGCAGGGTAATGGGCTGGGGGGGTACTGTCACTCACTGGGGTGGGGAAATGGGCTGGGGGGTACTGTCACTCACTGGGGCAGGGTAATTGGCTGGGGGGGTACTGTCACTCACTGGGGCAGGGTAATGGGCTGGGGGGGTACTATCACTCACTGGGGCAGGGTAATGGGCTGGGGGGGTACTGTCAATCACTGGGGCAGGGTAATGGGCTGGGGGGGTACTGTCACTCACTGGGGCAGGGTAATGGGCTGGGGGGTACTATCACTCACTGGGGCAGGGTAATGGGCTGGGGGGGTACTGTCACTCACTGGGGCAGGGTAATGGGCTGGGGGGTACTGTCACTCACTGGGGCAGGGTAATGGGCTGGGGGGGGTACTGTCACTCACTGGGGCAGGGTAATGGGCTGGGGGGGTACTGTCACTCACTGGGGCAGGGTAATGGGCTGGGGGGGTACTATCACTCACTGGGGCAGGGTAATGGGCTGGGGGGGTACTGTCAATCACTGGGGCAGGGTAATGGGCTGGGGGGGTACTGTCACTCACTGGGGCAGGGTAATGGGCTGGGGGGGTACTATCACTCACTGGGGCAGGGTAATGGGCTGGGGGGGTACTGTCACTCACTGGGGCAGGGTAATGGGCTGGGGGGTACTGTCACTCACTGGGG
>NW_022279487.1:0-1092 GCF_000004195.4 Xenopus tropicalis
AAATTACCTTAGCAACCAGGAAGTGGTTTGAGAGAGTGACTGATATATAAATAGGGGAGGGGCTGAATAGAAAGATAAGGAATAAAAAGTAACAATAACTATAAAACTGGAGCCTCACAGAGCAATAGGGTTTGGCTACCGGGGTCAGTGACCCCTCCAAGTAAAAGCTGGAAAAATGTAGCCAAATATAGCAAATAATTAAAAAACTATAAAAATAAATAATGAGGACCAATTGCAAAGTTGTTAGGAATAGGGCATCCTATAACGTACAAATGTTATCTTATATTATTGGGGTAAAAAGGAGCCGCAGTCAGAAGCAACCAATCACAGCTATTCTTTCATTAGTTTTACTGGCTTTGAAATATCAAAGCCCATTGCTGACTGGTTGCTATGGAGTTTGCTTGCTTCGGGCCGACGGGACGCCGGGAAAAAAATCCAGTGGGCCTCATAGACCCAGTATGGTTGCTGCCCTGAAGATGGGGGGTAGGGCTGGTGGTGAGCAAGTGGGTGGCCTTGTGGGGGCCCCAGGGGTAACAGCCGTGCACACCCCAGGTAGATGCTACCTTATGATTGGTAGCTATGGGTTACTAGACCATTGGCTTATTTGCTAGTCACGTGGGTGCAAGGGCAGAATTGCGGGCGGTGGGCCTGGCCAACCCAGTCCTGACCCCCCCATTGACCTCCCTCCCTCCCCCACGCGCCCCAAGTTAAGGGGGTGCTTTGTGCCCATATTTTACACTTTCCTTTTAAAAACTACATTTCCCCATCATGCTCAGCCAGATGCCTTAGCCCTACCGTAACACACTCGTGGGAGTTATAGTTCCGCTCGAGCTGTTCTGAGTTCCGCTGCCCCGTTTTCATTTATTTTTTCCCTTAATTTTTCCTTAATTTCCCCCCCCGTGTTATTTTTTAAAACATGGCCAAATGGTTCGGGGACCCCCGATGGCCTCGGGGGGATCTTGCTGTCCTCCCAAGGAAACCCCCCTTGTCTAGGGGGAAGGGATTTGATTCCCAAACCCCAATTTTTTCTGGGGAAAAAGGGGTAGGCGCCCGATTGTGCTTATTCAGAAGGGGGTCCCTGGCCCCCCCGGG
>NW_022279488.1:0-1076 GCF_000004195.4 Xenopus tropicalis
CGGTTACTGATTGCTTTATATGTTAAGGTGGCCATACACGCACCGATATTATCGTACGAAACCTCGTTTCGTACGATAATCGGTGCGTGTATGGTATGTCAGCGAGCCGACCGATGTCGCAGGAAGCTGCTGAAATCGGTCGGCTCGTCGATCGGCCAGGTTAGAAAATTTTGATCGGGTGCCATAGAAGGCGCCTGACCAAAATTCTCCCTTCAGAGCTGAATCGGCAGAAGGAGGTAGAAATCCTATTGTTTCTCCTTACCTGCCGATTCAGCCCTGAATGGTGTGTGGCGGATCTGACGATGTTTCGTGCGACCGATGGTCGTACGAAACATCGTCGGATCGCCACGTGTATGGCCAGCTTTACTCTGTATGTCCAATGTATGTAACCCACTTATTGTACAGCGCTGCGGGATATGTTGGCGCTTTATAAATAAATGTTAATGTAATGTAATAAATAATGAAGACCAGTTGGAAAGTTGCTTAGAATTGGCCATTTTATAACATACTTTGAAAGTTAACTTGAAGGTGAACCAATTGGTCAATGATGGGTATTGGTGCCATTGGGCCAAGGACTGCATCAATGAGCCGATGCCAACCCCAATCCGAAAGGAAAATGCAACCTTCCCAATCGGCATCTGGATGATTTTCAGCCATATATCGATGGGTAGGCCTGCCGGGGGCACATACACGGGCAGATAAGCTGGCGAATCAGTGTAAAGGTCTCAAATCAGCAGTTTAAATCCACCCGTGTATGGGCAGCTTAAGGGTAGGGAGTAACAACACAAACACACAGGGGGCACAATTACCAATAAAAGTTATATATTTCATGACGGTAATGATCCTGTGGGTCTCCCCATGCTGCACACATAGGCACATGTAGCTATCAGTAACGGGGGGGTTACATGCAGCGGAATACTCAGGGGCAGGGGGCTGCACATCACTACTTTGGGGGAAAAAGCAATTCAAACTCAAAACAAATGTCAAGCAGAAGTGACTCGTTACACACACAGGTTACATACATACAGGTGAGTTACACACACACACAGGTGAGTTACATAGACATACAGGTAAGT
>NW_022279489.1:0-1051 GCF_000004195.4 Xenopus tropicalis
CCTTCTGTCGACGGCAGGTGTGGTCGGCGGTATTTCGGATAAATGGTCCCCGACTGTATCCGGCACTAAAGGCAAAGCTAAACCGCTAAATAAGCCTGCGGAGGGGCGGCCTGTGGCACAATACGGGCATTAATGGGCAATGAGATGGGCAGTGGCACCTTTATACCCAATGTCAAGGTCGTTCAGCCAAGGTCACAGCTTGGGGTTCCCACAACAGGGGGTCTCACTGATGTGGGGTGCGGGGGGCCCATGTTGTGCCCATTATCACTATATAATACGGCCCTGGGCACCCATGTGGCACCGTGCGGGGGAACAATGCCCGGCTGTGGGGGAAGAACTGAAATGTGGGAGCTCAATGCCTTGTCCCAAGAGCTTGCACTCACATAGATACACTCACATTCCCAGGCACTCACACTCACATTCCCAGGCACTCACACTCACATTCCCAGGCACTCACACTCACATAGATGCACTCACACTCACATTCCCAGGCACTCACACTCACATAGATGCACTCACACTCACATTCCCAGGCACTCACACTAACATTCCCAGGCACTCACACTCACATTCCCAGGCACTCACATTCCCAGGCACTCACATTCCCAGGCACTCACACTCACATTCCCAGGCACTCACATTCCCAGGCACTCACACTCACATTCCCAGGCACTCACATTCCCAGGCACTCACACTCACATTCCCAGGCACTCACACTCACATTTCCCAGGCACTCCCAATCCCAGGCACTCACACTCACATTCCCAGGCACTTCACATTCCCAGCGCACTCACGACTCATATTTCCCAGGCAACTTCCACTCACTTTTCTCCGGGCTTTCGCCATATATGTAACTTCACACTTCGTTTTTTCCCTGTGACCCCCTTAATTGGCACTTCTAGTCAAACCCCATGGAATCCCTTATACTCATCGCCAATTGCGGGGCCTCAAGTCCCTAGGATACCCAACTGCCAGCTCCCCGGGATATTCTCCCTTCTCACCATTACAATATTCTCACCCTTTTTGGAAAAAATCCTCCAAAGTCCCTTGT
>NW_022279490.1:0-1015 GCF_000004195.4 Xenopus tropicalis
GGGTATAGTACCTGTGTATAGTACCTGGGTATAGTGCCTGTGTATAGTGCCTGTGTATAGTGCCTGGGTATAGTGCCTGTGTATAGTACCTGTGTATAGTACCTGTGTATAGTGCCTGGGTATAGTACCTGTGTATAGTACCTGGGTATAGTGCCTGTGTATAGTGCCTGGGTATAGTGCCTGGGTATAGTACCTGGGTATAGTACCTGGGTATAGTGCCTGTGGGATGAAATCTGCAGCAAAAGTTGAGAGTTGGTTCTCAGGTAAAGTTACAGCTGCAGATTCTTCTTTTCAGTCTTCATTTGTTTCCAGTTTGCAAAATCTCCCGATCCCTGTGTGCATCTGTGCTCTGATTGGTCAATTTTACTGTCTGTCAAGGAAGCTGTGCTCTGATTGGAGAATCCACGAGAAGAAAGATCCAATCGGAGCACAGCAAAAACGGGCTTGAGGAGACAGTGCAGAAAGTAAGGTTTTTTTTGCTACTTGTCCAGGGGGGGGCAAGTGCCCCCTCTTGCCCCCTTCTGTGGACGCCCATGCATCATATCAATATTGCCCCCACCTTCCCACCCAGTAACTCCCATGCAGCTCCCCATCTCTGGGTACAAGGGGGGGTTTGTAAAAAACTAAAAAGTCACTACAATCTGTTGATTTATGGGTTCCAGTGACACCCCGATACCCTTCAGCCCTTCCCTCTTTGCCTGTTCTCTCTTTTGGGGCCAAACTCCTACCCACAGGGTCGGGCCCCGCAGAGCTGCAGAGCATCACTGAGTCTCTAACAGAGCTACGGAGCATTACGGAGTCTCTAACAGAGCTGCGGAGCATTACGGAGTCTCTAACAGAGCTGCGGAGCATTACGGAGTCTCTAACAGAGCTACGGAGCATTACGGAGTCTCTAACAGAGCTGCGGAGCATTACGGAGTCTCTAACAGAGCTGCGGAGCATTACGGAGTCTCTAACGGAGCTACGGAGCATTACGGAGTCTCTAACACAGCTGCGGAGCATTACGGAGTCTCTT
>NW_022279491.1:0-1000 GCF_000004195.4 Xenopus tropicalis
GGTTAGGGAGGTTTAGTTCCCTTTAAAGCCCCTCTTACTTCCTGTTACTGAGCCACTGCCTGTCTGGAAAGTGTCAGCCTTGGGGGTCAGCCTTGCACAAGTTCCATTGTTCCCTGGCTGCAACCCCTGGGCCTCCTATTGTGTTAGACTCACCCACAGTGGGCGGTGCCCAACAGAACAGGAGGCGTGGCTATTATACTGAAAAGACCAGTAAGCAAAGGTAACATCCTGGGCCCAGGGCCCCCAGCAGGTCCTGTACTTCCTGTGTCTCACCCCCCACCCCCAACCTACTGGGCAAGGGATCCATAGCAACGGGCAAGGGAACGATACGCACGGGCAAGGGGTCGATAGCAATGGGAAAGGGACCGATAGCAACGAGGGCAAGGGATCGATAGCAACGGGCAAGGGATTGATAGCAAACGGGCAAGGGATGATAGCAACGGGCAAGGGACCGATAGCACGGGCAAGGCATTAATAACAACGAGCAAGGGATTAATAGCAACAGGCAAGGGATTCGATAGAACGGCAAGGGATTCGATAGCAACGGGCAATCGATAGCACGGGCAAGGCATTAAATTACAACGAGCATAGGGATTAATAGCAACGGGCAAGGATCGTGATTTGCACGGGGCCAGGGATCATAGCAACGGGCAAGGGATCGGATAGCAACGGGCAAGGGATAATTACAAAAGAGCAAGGGATCGATAGCAACGGGCAAGGGATCGATAGCAACGAGCAAGGGATCGATAGCAAGGGTCAAGGGACTGATAGCAACGGGCAAGAGACTGATAGCAACGGGCAAGGGATTAATTACAAAGAGCAAGGGATTAATAGCCAACGGCAAGGGATCGATAGGGCAACGAGCAAGGGGAATCGATAAGCCCGGGGCAAACGGGACTGATAGCAACGGGCAACATGAGACTGATAGCAACGGGCAAGGATTAATTACAAAGAGCAAGGGATTAATAGCAACGGGCAAGGGCTCGATAGCAACGAGGCA
>NW_022279492.1:0-1000 GCF_000004195.4 Xenopus tropicalis
CAGTATATATGCCTATAGATTACAGTATATATATTTTAGATACAGTAATATTATATAGATACAGTCATATAGAATAGATTACAGTGATATAGATAGATCAGTTATTAGATATTGATACAGTATGTAGATCTTGAATATCAGTATATAGATAAGATACAGTATGATTAGATATAGAACAGTATATAGATAGATACAGTATATAGAATAGATACAGTATATAGATATAGATACAGTATATATATAGATACTAGTATTATATATAGAGTACAGTAATATAGATGATACAGTATATAGTAGATACAGTATACTAGATAGATACAGTATAGATATAGATACAGTATATAGATAGATACAGTATCTAGAATAGATACAGTATATAAAGATTTAAAGATACAGTATATAGATAGATACAGTAATAGATATAGATACAGTATATAGATAGATACAGTCATATAAGATAGATATACATGTCCAGACCCGCCGTCTGTAGACAAAGCAAAAGCAAAATAATCCAATTAAAATCAAATTTATCTTGTAACAAATGGTGTTCCTGATTAAGGTTCACGGGGTTTAAGAGTTTCGGGGGGGGCGCACTCCACGTTTGCCCCCCAATAAGTCTTTAGCTCTCTCACACGTGCCGATTCCTCCTCCCCTCATGGAGTTGTTTTGTGCCATAAAGGGGCAAGTAAAGACATATTGTACATATGCAGCCCTGCGTGTAACCCCACAACTCCAGCATTTGAAAAAACAAAATAGAGGGACATAACAATAATGTGCACGTAGTACATGCCAGCGCGGCAAATTTTTTTGACCACATGCCAACTTTGTGACCAAACGCCCCAATTACGAATCACCCCATTTTTTTCTAAAAATACTCCCTTTTGTATAGATGAATGGCGGATCGAGACGAGCAAATGTGCTATACCCTCATGCTGTTACTACCTAGGGGAAACAACTATTAGGCGCAACTCCTACATATAAATACACAATATAGAGAGAA
>NW_022279493.1:0-997 GCF_000004195.4 Xenopus tropicalis
TATATATATATATATATATATATATATATATATATATATATATATATATATATATATATATATATATATATATATATATATATATATATATATATATATATATATATATATATATATATATATATATATATATATATATATATATATATATATATATATATATATATATATATATATATATATATATATATATATATATATATATATATATATATATATATATATATATATATATATATATATATATATATATATATATATATATATATATATATATATATATATATATATATATATATATATATATATATATATATATATATATATATATATATATATATATATATATATATATATATGGATATATATATATATATATATATGTTGTGATGAGCGAATCTCTTACATTCCACTTCACCGAAAAGTGCAAAACTACGGGAAAATGTGTGAAATATGCAACTTCTTTGATAAGCACAATTTTTGGACACAACCACACCGCAAGATTTTGCTGAGAATCCATGTCTGGTGAAAAAATTTGCTCATCACTCATATATACAGTGGTGTGAAAAACTATTTGCCCCCTTCCTGATTTCTTATTCTTTTGCATGTTTGTCACACAAAATGTTTCTGATCATCAAACACATTTAACTATTAGTCAAAGATAACACAAGTAAACACAAAATGCAGTTTTTAAATGAGGGTTTTTATTATTTAGGGAGAAAAAAAATCCAAACCTACATGGCCCTGTGTGAAAAAGTAATTGCCCCCTGAACCTAATAACTGGTTGGGCCACCCTTAGCAGCAATAACTGCAATCAAGCGTTTGCGATAACTTGCAACGAGTCTTTTACAGCGCTCTGGAGGAATTTTGGCCCACTCATCTTTGCAGAATTGTTGTAATTCAGCTTTATTTGAGGGTTTTCTAGCATGAACCGCCTTTTTAAGGTCATGCCACAACATCTCAATAGGATTCAGGTCAGGACTTTGACTAGGCCACT
>NW_022279494.1:0-991 GCF_000004195.4 Xenopus tropicalis
TACCATATTGGGGCAGAGTAACCCTTATAGGGGGGCTGTATATCTGTTTGGGGGTGTATATACCATATTGGGGCAGTGTAACCATTATAGGGGGGCTGTATATTTGTTGGGGGGCACTGACTCTGCGCTTCTCATTGGCAGACAGACTGGTATCGGGGCGCCCAATCATCGCCATGGCTACAGAGTCGGCACCGGCTGCGCTGCACCCCTATTGGCCCCGGGACCTGCGGCTGGAGGGGTACCGGCCCAATGAGCGCTCGGTGGGGGAGATACTGGCCTTCCTCTTCTCCGTGTCGGGGGCGCTGTTGCTGGGCATGTGGCTCCTGACGGGAAGGGCCCGGGGCATGGGCACTGGCCGCCGATTGGCCGTCTGTTGGTTCACAGTCTGCACCTTTATCCATGGGGTAATTGAGGGCTGGTTCTCCCTGTACTACCGGGAACTGCCCCGGGACCAGGCCTTCCTCTCCCAGCTCTGTAAGTACCGGGGCGGGGTATCAACGGGGCAATTGGTACAGAGGGAGGAATGGGGGGTAAGGGGCAGATCTGTCTCCCCTGGGGGGGTTTGTTGGGGCGGGGCTTTCGGGTACGTATTACTCTTGCCATGGGGCAATTGATACAGAGGGAGGAATGGGGGGGGTACCACTCATGCCTTGGGGAAAGTGCCCTGGGTGGGAGAGAGATGTGCTTGTTGTAATGATGTGGGGCACAGCGAGGGTTAATAACATGTGACTCTAACCCCCCCGCACTCTCTCTCTGTCTCACACTAACGAGGCCTCTCTTATCTGTCTCATTATAGGGAAGGAATATTCCAAAGGGGACAGCAGATATGTCTCGTGAGTACCTGTGTCTCGTGCCCCCCAGCGCTCTCTCTATTGTACTCCCTTCTGTGTCTCTCTCTGCCCTCTCTGTGGTTTCTATCTATAGGTGATACCCCGGGGCGTCTATCTATAGGTGATACCCCGGGGCGTCTGTCTATAGGTGATACCCCGGG
>NW_022279495.1:0-962 GCF_000004195.4 Xenopus tropicalis
AAATCCAAATATCCAGAGAAGGAATGTTCTGGGCACACAATAAGCTGTACCCCCATACTGTACTGTCTAAGGGAAACACTATGGCACCCCCTACCCATATGTATAAATACAAATATACAGAGAGGGAATGTTCTGGGCACACAATAAGCTGTACCCCCATACTGTACTGTCTAAGGGAAACACTATGGCACCCCCTACCCATATGTATAAATACAAATATACAGAGAGGGAATGTTCTGGGCACACAATAAGCTGTACCCCCATACTGTACTGTCTAAGGGAAACACTATGGCACCCCCTACCCATATGTATAAATACAAATATACAGAGAGGGAATGTTCTGGGCACACAATAAGCTGTACCCCCATACTGTACTGTCTAAGGGAAACACTATGGCACCTCCTACCCATATGTATAAATACAAATATACAGAGAAGATATAAGTAGAAGTAGAACAGAGGTTATTGTTGCCCCATTGGCCAGTTCTCCCCGCGCGGCTCTGGGTGTATATACAGCTGGTTGGGGCATGGGGGGGGGGGGTAACAGTAGCCATCACTCGTCAAAAAGTCCTTAATTTGCCCTGACAAATGGCTCTCAGCTGTACAAAGACAGAGGAATGGATACAAATGAAAGAAAAACAGAGGGAGAATCGGCTCCTACATGAACCCGAACTCATTGCTCTTGATTGATGCCTGAGCCACCAATCAGATTGCGCAGAGAGGCCCCATGTTGTATGAGCGTTTGATTCTCATTATTCCCATTGGAGATTCCCATTGGGGCCCAATTGGGCTGGGGAAATATTTGCTCTGTCACAATGTTATTTTCTTATGTTTTTCACAGTATTCCTGTCAGATTGATGATCAAAGCTTGTCATTAGGGGAGATTAACTACCTAATACTCGTTAGCGGTTTGGCCCCTGCACTTTGGGAAATAGTCAGTCAGGGTTTGGGAGAGGTTTTATA
>NW_022279496.1:0-896 GCF_000004195.4 Xenopus tropicalis
GCTCATCAGGCACATTTTGCACCCCTTAGTGCTCTTACACTTCTGTCTGGGGTCTTTGTAATTGACATTTTAAAAGTCTTTTACTAACAAAGAGGTGGGTTCATTATGGGCCATAAGGACAGGAACTAGGGGAGACCAGAAGGTGAACATGCCTAGGGCATTGGGGGAGCCCAGGGCACATACCTCTTCTGCCCTAGTTTCAGCCATTTCAGCCATAAGTAATTTACTCACACTACCCAACTGGTTGTGCCATGTTTTGTGTTACCATGGTTACAATGCATTTCTAATGGATCTAACCAGTAGCAGTATAAGATACTACCTGGGTGACCATGACGGAATTTCTTGTCTGCATTCTTTATTAATGTTGCCAGCTCAGTCATTTTGTTTCCACACAATGCTGTTCCATGATAAGTCTTCTCCTGGTCGCTGAAGAGGAAGAGCTCTATGGCCCATCTCCCAATACTGGGCTGGCTCTGCAGGATAATGTGCTTGGCCTCCAAACTGCTGTCCTCCAGGTCATCAATCACCACTATGACTCTATCTCTCCCTGTATAACAGATCCCAAATTTTAACATTGTCCAGCAAGGAACGGAAGTCATATTGGCTGATACATTATATAGCCTCAAGAAGGGGCTGGATGGGTATTTAGTAAGTGAGGGAATACAGGGGTAGGGGGGATAGCTCTCAGTACAAGTGAGGGAATACAGGGGTAGGGGGGATAGCTCTCAGTACAAGTGACGGAATACAGGGGTAGGGGATATCTCTATCTACAAGTCAGGAAAGACTTTTTCCCCTCATATGCTGCATATGACGCTTTAAATGACCCGTAGCTAGGCAGGATATATCTAGGCATTATGGATGAACTTGTTGGACATGTGACTTTTTTCAATCTAACT
>NW_022279497.1:0-803 GCF_000004195.4 Xenopus tropicalis
GGGGGGGGGCTCTAGTGCCCGGGTAAATGTTCTATGGTTGCACTGTGCTATTACCCAATCCTGTGCCAGTGTTGGTGCCCAATCCTGTGCCAGTGTTGGTGCCCAATCCTGTGCCAGTGTTGGTGCCCGTATCAGTGCCAGGCGCATGGGGGGTTCAGTCAGGCATTTACCAATCTGTATGTTGTAGGTGGGCGCCGTTGCCATGGAGAACTACAAGAAGGTGGGAGTGGCGGAGGTGCCAATGGCGGTGCCCATACCCGGGCTGCCCCCGGACACCATAGAGATGAAGGTGAGGGACGGGAGCAAGATGCGCAACCTGCTGGGCTTCGCTATTGGGCAGATGGAGCGCCAGGCTACGCGCCAGATTGTGTTTAGCGGCTCGGGCAAAGCGCTGGGCAAAACCATCAGCTGCGCGGAGATCATGAAGCGCCGCCTGGGGGGCCTGCACCAACTCACCCGCGTCTGCTTCCGCCAAACCCAGGAGACCTGGGAACCCATTGTGCCCGACGTGGGGCTCGACCCCCTCACTGTCAGGAGAAACTGCCCCAGCGTCTGTATCCTACTCAGCAAGGACCCACTGGACCCAGCAGAACCCGGGTACCAGGCGCCGGGCAGCTACGACACCCACTGGGTTCAGCAACTGAGGGAAGAGACCCCCCGACAGAAGAGACGGGGCACGGGCAGGGCGGGGGGCGATGGCACAAAGCAGCCCAGGGGGCCGGGGGGGCCAGGGGGCGGGCACAAAAGAACATAACTGTGTGGTTGGGCCCCCACTCGGGATTGTGGTACCAGAACTTGGGGGG
>NW_022279498.1:0-786 GCF_000004195.4 Xenopus tropicalis
TATACACACACACACGGGCCATATACACACACAGGGCCATATACACACACACTCCGGCCATATACACACACACACACCGGCCATATACACACACACACACTGGCCATATACACACACTGGCCATATACACACACACACCGGCCATATACACACACTGGCCATATACATACACACACCGGCCATATACACACACTGGCCATATACACACACACACTGGCCATATACACACACTGACCATATACACACACACACCGGCCATATACACGCACACACCGGCCATATACACACACCGGCCATATACACACACACACCGGCCATATACACACACACACACCGGCCATATACACACACACACACTGGCCATATACACACACTGGCCATATACACACACACACCGGCCATATACACACACACACCGGACATATACACACACTGGCCATATACACACACACCGGCCATATACACACACACACCGGCCATATACACACACACACCGGACATATACACACACTGGACATATACACACACACACCGGCCATATACACACACACACCGGACATATACACACACTGGCCATATACACACACACCGGCCATATACACACACACACCGGATATATACACACACTGGCCATATACACACACACACGGCATATACACACACACACAGGGCATATACACACACACACACCGGACGTATACACACACTGGCACATATACACACACACACCGGAACATATACACACACACGCCCGCACACAGACACAGACTGGGAGATATACACACA
>NW_022279499.1:0-755 GCF_000004195.4 Xenopus tropicalis
GAAATACACTCCCCCGTGCAAAGGAAGCAGAGACAGTCACATGGGTACCAGGAAATACACTCCCCCGTGCAAAGGAAGCAGAGACAGTCACATGGGTACCGGGAAATACACTCCCCCGTGCAAAGGAAGCAGAGACAGTCACATGGGTACCGGGAAATACACTCCCCCGTGCAAAGGAAGCAGAGACAGTCACATGGGTACCGGGAAATACACTCCCCCGTGCAAAGGAAGCAGAGACAGTCACATGGGTACCAGGAAATACACTCCCCCGTGCAAAGGAAGCAGAGACAGTCACATGGGTACCGGGAAATACACTCCCCCGTGCAAAGGAAGCAGAGACAGTCACATGGGTACCGGGAAATACACTCCCCCGTGCACAGGAAGCAGAGACAATCACATGGGTACCGGGAAATACACTCCCCCGTGCAAAGGAAGCAGAGACAGTCACATGGGTACCAGGAAATACACTCCCCCGCAGAAGAAGCACAAAGGGTACTGGTACCTTCTCAGTAGAATCGGACCCTCCTCCCATTTTTGCTGGTCATTGGTTCTTTCGGGCACTTGTTTCGGTGACTCTGGCTCAGACTCCCTGTTCCCGTTGGGTTGGGGCAGAGTCCATAGAAGGGAGGAGTTATTAGGGGTCGCGGTGGTGTCCCCTTTTCTCCCCACTGGGGGGCTGCACGTACCCCGTGCCGGAGTGTACCAAGCTACAGCCTGCGGCAGGGAACAACGGTTAAAGTGAAATCTAGCAGAAA
>NW_022279500.1:0-748 GCF_000004195.4 Xenopus tropicalis
CCCTAAGTTTGCTCATAGCCTGTACAGAGAGATACCATAAAACTATGGCACATAGGGATTCCCCTGTACTAAGCACAATTCAGCAGGAACAGCCCCCTAAGTTTGCTCATAGCCTGTACAGAGAGATACCATAAAACTATGGCACATAGGGATTCCCCTGTACTAAGCACAATTCAGCAGGAACAGCCCCCTAAGTTTGCTCATAGGCTATACAGAGAGATACCATAAAACTATGGCACATAGGGATTCCCCTGTACTAAGCACAATTCAGCAGGAACAGCCCCCTAAGTTTGCTCATAGGCTATACAGAGAGATACCATAAAACTATGGCACATAGGGATTCCCCTGTACTAAGCACAATTCAGCAGGAACAGCCCCCTAAGTTTGCTCATAGGCTATACAGAGAGATACCATAAAACTATGGCACATAGGGATTCCCCTGTACTAAGCACAATTCAGCAGGAACAGCCCCCTAAGTTTGCTCATAGGCTATACAGAGAGATACCATAAAACTATGGCACATAGGTATTCCCCTGTACTAAGCACAATTCAGCAGGAACAGCCCCCTAAGTTTGCTCATAGCCTATACAGAGAGATACCATAAAACTATGGCACATAGGGATTCCCCTGTACTAAGCACAATTCAGCAGGAACAGCCCCCTAAGTTTGCTCATAGGCTATACAGAGAGATACCATAAAACTATGGCACATAGGGATTCCCCTGTACTAAGCACAATTCAGCAGGAAC
>NW_022279501.1:0-593 GCF_000004195.4 Xenopus tropicalis
CAAATACGCCCCGACGCCCGTCACTGCTGAGTAGAGAAGACATTCAGCCATAGAAATGCTGCTTTAATATATAAAATAAATCAGTCCATATCCGGCACTATAACCCCCCCCAGGTTCGGTTTCCCACAAATCAATGCAGAATAGGGCCCCCCCCCCCCCTCCTTAAAACTCAAAGTTGCCAAACTGGGAGGCGTGGCTGTTGGGCTTGGGCTGCGGCCTGTAGCCAATCCGCTCGTGGATGCTTTGCTCCCGCCCCTTGGGGTCGCTGCTGAGGGCCACGGCCGCGTCCGTTTCTGTCGCTGATAAATCCACCTCTTCCCGCTGCTTTTTGCGCCCCTGTAGGGAGGAGGCGGAGCCAGGCATTAAAGGGACAGTGTACCCATTGGTGCTGATGAGTGTTACTGGGGGAGGGGGAAAGTCCAACTCACCTCTAAATCCTTTTTGATGCTCTCAAACTCCTCAATGTCGTCCAGTTTCAGCTCCAGGCGGGTCGGCTTCCTGCGCAGCATCGTTACCTGCCCCGGGGCAACAAGGGAGATCGGCTCAGGCATTATAAGTGGCTCATATTCCTGGCCCCGCCCTATAAAGTAACC
>NW_022279502.1:0-582 GCF_000004195.4 Xenopus tropicalis
GGGGGGGCACTTACTGCTGGCACAGCACACAAACACTTTCATCTTGAGGCAGGAGCGCCTGTGGTTGTGGGTCGGTGTTGCTGAAACAAAGTAGAGAGAGGAATCTCATCACATACAGGAACTGCAATTCTGCCCCCTCCCTGCCATTACCCCCAGCACAGTACCCTGGCACCGCCCACCCCCTACTCCCATGCCCAGTACCCGGGCCCAGCGGGCACTTACAGATATAGTAGTACTCGTGGCCGGCGTGGAACTCGTAGCCCAGGGAGAAGGCGCTGTAGCGCTGGAACTTCTCGGAGAATTTGATTGGACTGTGGGGGGCGTGGGGGCGGTTGCACTCCCAGCGCTTGAAGCCCTGGCTGATGTTGCAGGTCCGGTAGCCCTCGTAGCTCACCATGTACAGGATGTACTGCTCCATCTTGTGCTCCCCCGGGGTCTCATTGTAGTGGGGGCAATAAATGTCCAGGTAATCGTTCACATTCACCTGCACCGTGTAGCCGTCCCGCCGCAGGCTGCAATGCAGAGAGAGGGTGCGGGGAGTTATACACCGAGAGAGGGATAGAGGGGTATCAACCCCAACCC
>NC_006839.1:0-17610 GCF_000004195.4 Xenopus tropicalis
GCTTACGTAGCTTAAATAAAGCACAGCACTGAAGATGCTGAGATGAGCCCTAAAAAGCTCCGAAAGCACAAAGGTTTGGTCCCAGCCTTGTCATCAACTTTATCTGAACTTACACATGCAAGCATCCGCATTCCCGTGAAAATGCCCTTAAGCCCCTAAAACAGAGGATAAGGAGCCGGTATCAGGCACGACCATCAGCCCACGACACCTTGCTATGCCACACCCACAAGGGAACTCAGCAGTGATAAACATTGAACATGAGCGATTAAAGCTCGACTCAGTTACAGATAACAGAGTTGGTCAATCTCGTGCCAGCCGCCGCGGTTATACGAGAAACTCAAGTTGATAATTCACGGCGTAAAGCGTGATTAAGGTTCACCCTCACTAGAGTCAAACCCTAGCTAAGCTGTCGCACGCTTTCGCTAGACTGAAGAACACTAACGAAAGTAACTCTACCCAACATACCTGAACTCACGACCGCTAGGAAACAAACTGGGATTAGATACCCCACTATGCCTAGCCTTAAACCTTGACCAATTACACTTCAATCCGCCAGGGAACTACGAGCCCAAGCTTAAAACCCAAAGGACTTGGCGGTGCCCCAAACCCACCTAGAGGAGCCTGTTCTATAATCGATACCCCCCGCTTAACCTCACCACTTCTTGCCAAACCCGCCTATATACCACCGTCGCCAGCCCACCCCGTGAGGGGACACAAGTAGGCTCAATGATCAAACATCAATACGTCAGGTCAAGGTGTAGCAAATGAAGTGGGAAGAAATGGGCTACATTTTCTAATACTAGAAAAAACGAAAGATCTTTATGAAACCAGATCAGAAGGCGGATTTAGCAGTAAAGAGAGACAAGAGAGCTCTCTTTAAAATGGCCCTGGGGCGCGCACACACCGCCCGTCACCCTCTTCCAAAAACCACCTACCTTAAATAAAACATTACAAAAACAAAGAAGAGGCAAGTCGTAACATGGTAAGCGCACCGGAAGGTGCGCTTGGAATCAAAGTATAGCTTAACCTAAAGCCCCTCGCTTACACCGAGACGATATCCGTTAAACCCAGATTACTTTGAGCCATAAACCTAGCCTTATTATTTACCAACAAAAGATTACCCCCTACACCAACCCCACCAACTAAACCATTTTAAACTTTTAGTATAGGCGATAGAAACAAGTCTAAGAGCTACATATCCAGTACCGCAAGGGAAAGGTGAAATAGAAATGAAACAAATAATAAAGCAACAAACAGCAGAGAAAAACCCTCGTACCTTTTGCATAATGGTCTAGCAAGTCCTAGTCAAGCAAAAAGAATTTAAGTTTGACCCCCCGAAACTAAGCGAGCTACTCCGAGACAGCTTTTTAGAGCCAACCCGTCTCTGTGGCAAAAGAGTGGGAAGATCTCCGAGTAGGGGTGACAGACCAAACGAGCTTAGTGATAGCTGGTTGCTCAGGAAACGAATATAAGATCAACTCTAAGTCCCGTTATTAGCAAACAAAGCAAAAAACACTTCTTAGAATTTATTCAACCAGGGTACAGCCTGGTTGAAACAGGATACAACCTACAACTATGGGTAAAGATCATACTTCGACAGGAAAATGAACCAGTGGGCCTAAAAGCAGCCACCTGTTAAGAAAGCGTCAAAGCTCCCTCATATACCTTCCGCCAATACCGACATCTCCTCCGAACCCTTTTTCCGTACTGAGCTGTTCAATTCTAATATTGAAGCACCTATGCTAGAACTAGTAATGTGAATCTACCATTCTCTAAAATGCAAGTGTAAATCAGATCGAATTAATCACTGATAATTAACGACTTTATTGAGGACAGTTCAACAACAACCCAAGAAAACCCTGAACACAACACCGTTAACCTAACACAAGAGCATTTAAAGAAAGATTAAAAGATGCAGAAGGAACTCGGCAAAAGTGAACCCCGCCTGTTTACCAAAAACATCGCCTCTTGCCAAACAACACGTATAAGAGGTCCAGCCTGCCCAGTGACTATATGTTCAACGGCCGCGGTATTCTGACCGTGCAAAGGTAGCGTAATCACTTGTCTTTTAAATAAAGACTGGTATGAATGGCACCACGAAGGTTCAACTGTCTCCTGCATCCAATCCATTAAACTGACCTCCCCGTGCAGAGGCGGGGATATTCCCATAAGACGAGAAGACCCTATGGAGCTTTAAACTTACGGCAACTGCTAAACAATCCAACCCCACACGGGAAAACAGACAATTAAGCAACAATGACCTAAAGTTTTCGGTTGGGGCGACCACGGAGAAAAAAAAATCCTCCTTGATGTACGGGGCCTTACCCTCTTAACCAAGAACGACAGTTCTAAGTAACAAAACATTTGACCACTATTGATCCAGTCCAACTGATCAACGAACCAAGTTACCCTAGGGATAACAGCGCAATCCATTTCGAAAGTTCCTATCGACAAATGGGTTTACGACCTCGATGTTGGATCAGGGCATCCCAGTGGTGCAGCCGCTACTAAAGGTTCGTTTGTTCAACGATTAAAGCCCTACGTGATCTGAGTTCAGACCGGAGTAATCCAGGTCAGTTTCTATCTATGCAGTATTTTCTCTAGTACGAAAGGACCGAGAAAATGAGGTCTATGTCACAAACAAGCCTCCTCCCTTATCAATGAAAACAACTTAATTGAATAAAGGACTAACAACTTCAGCCCAAGATAAGGGCTAGCTAGTGTGGCAGAGCCTGGCTAATGCAAAAGACCTAAGCTCTTTGATTCAGGGGTTCAAATCCCCTCACTATCTATGTCCACCCTTATCACTCACTTAATCAACCCCCTTCTATACATGGTCCCGATCCTTCTGGCAGTAGCCTTCCTAACTCTTATTGAACGAAAAGTACTGGGATACATACAACATCGAAAAGGCCCAAACATTGTTGGGCCCATAGGACTTCTCCAACCAATCGCAGACGGAGTAAAACTATTTGTAAAAGAACCTATCCGCCCTTCAACCTCCTCCCAAGCCCTTTTCCTACTGGCCCCCACCATAGCCTTCGCCCTAGCCATATCTATCTGAGCCCCTATCCCCATGCCATTCTCCCTTGCCGACTTAAATCTGGGAATCCTATTCATTCTAGCCCTCTCAAGCCTCACAGTTTACACCATCCTTGGATCAGGGTGATCCTCCAATTCAAAATACGCATTAATTGGAGCTCTTCGAGCAGTTGCCCAAACAATCTCATATGAAGTTACTCTTGGTCTAATCCTCCTCTGCATAATTATACTAACCGGTGGATTTACACTATTCAACTTCAACACAACACAAGAGCACATATGACTAGTCATTCCAGGCTGACCTATAGCAGCAATATGATACATCTCAACACTAGCGGAAACCAATCGAGCCCCATTTGACTTAACCGAAGGAGAATCTGAACTTGTTTCTGGGTTCAACGTAGAATACGCTGGGGGCCCCTTTGTCCTCTTCTTTCTAGCCGAATACGCCAATATCCTTATAATAAACACCCTGTCAACTATTCTATTCCTGGGATCCTCATTTATTGACACCCCTGAACTCACAACAATTTCGATCATGTTTAAAGCTTCCCTGCTCTCTCTTTTATTCTTATGAGTACGAGCTTCATACCCACGCTTTCGATATGATCAACTAATACATCTTGTGTGAAAAAACTTTCTCCCAATCACACTAGCAATAACACTATGACACATCTCCTTACCAATCTCTCTATCAGGCCTACCACCTCAGATATAGGAAACGTGCCCGAAAGTTAGGGATCACTTTGATAGAGTGAAACATAGGGGTTCAAACCCCCTCGTCTCCTTAGAAAGACAGGAATTGAACCTGCACCTGAGAGATCAAAACCCTCCGTACTCCCACTATACCACTCTCTAGTAAAGTCAGCTAAAAAAGCTTTTGGGCCCATACCCCAAACATGTTGGTTAAACTCCTTCCTTTACTAATGAACCCTATCGCACTATCAATAATCCTCTCAAGCCTAGCATTAGGCACTATCCTCACTGTATCAAGCAATCATTGATTCCTAGCCTGAATAGGCCTAGAAATCAATACCCTAGCTATCATCCCACTGATAGCCCAAAACCACCACCCACGAGCAGTTGAAGCCTCAACCAAATACTTTCTAACTCAAGCTGCAGCCTCAGCTCTTCTCTTATTCTCAGCTTTAAATAATGCTTGGTTCACTGGAGAATGGTCAATTATAAACTTGACCAACTCAATCTCATGCACCACCATAACCATCGCCATCTGCATGAAACTCGGACTAGCACCATTCCACTTCTGACTCCCAGAGGTCCTCCAAGGACTTAATTTAACAACAGGTCTTATCCTATCTACCTGACAAAAACTTGCCCCAATGGCCATCCTCTACCAGATCTCTCCATCAATAAACACCTCCCTTCTTCTTTTAATTGGACTAACCTCAACATTAATCGGGGGGTGAGGTGGACTGAATCAAACCCAACTCCGAAAGATCCTAGCCTTCTCCTCCATTGCCCACCTTGGATGAATAGCCTCTATCCTCCCCATCATACCTCAACTGATAATCCTAAACCTAATTATTTACCTCATCATAACATCGACCCTCTTCCTAACTCTAAAAACCATCTCATCCACTAAAATTTCCACCCTAGCCACCTCATGACCAAAAACTCCAACAACCACAGCCCTCACCCTATTAACTCTTCTTTCCCTCGGAGGATTACCCCCCTTATCAGGATTTATACCAAAATGACTTATCCTTCAAGAACTCACTAACCAAAATACCCCTATCTTAGCTACCATGCTCGCACTCTCAGCTCTTCTGAGCCTATTCTTTTATCTACGACTATCTTACTCAATTACCCTAACATCTTCACCAAATACCTCTAACTCCCCTTTAACCTGACGTCACAACTCTAAACAACCAACCACCCTTTTATCCCTCATATTAATCTCCTCATTCTTCCTCCTACCAATCTCGCCACTAATAATATCCTAGGGACTTAAGTTAACCAGACTAAGGGCCTTCAAAGCCCTAAGAAGGAGTTGAAATCTCCTAGACCCTGTACTAAGGCTTGCAGGACTTTATCCAACATCAATTGAATGCAACTCAAACACTTTAATTAAGCTAAAGCCTTTCTAGAAAGACGGGCCTTGATCCCGTAACATTTTAGTTAACAGCTAAACGCTCAAACCAGCGAGCTTCATTCTACTTCTCCCGTTTTCGCCCCGGCAAAAAGAAAACGGGAGAAGCCCCGGCAAACTCTCATTTGCTTCTCCGGATTTGCAATTCGGCGTGTCTGACACCGCAGGACTTGGGAAGAAGAGGACTTGAACCTCTGTAATTGGGGCTACAACCCACCGCCTAACCCTCGGCCATCTTACCTGTGGCTATTACTCGTTGATTATTCTCAACAAATCACAAAGACATCGGCACCCTTTATTTAGTCTTCGGTGCTTGAGCAGGAATAGTAGGAACAGCTTTAAGCCTCCTTATTCGAGCAGAGCTGAGTCAACCTGGAACCCTATTAGGGGACGATCAGATTTATAATGTAATTGTAACTGCACACGCCTTTATTATGATTTTCTTCATGGTAATGCCTATTATGATCGGCGGGTTTGGCAACTGACTCATTCCATTAATAATCGGGGCCCCCGACATGGCATTTCCTCGAATAAATAATATAAGCTTCTGACTCCTACCTCCATCATTCCTGTTACTCCTAGCCTCTTCAGGAGTAGAAGCTGGAGCCGGAACGGGCTGAACAGTCTATCCTCCATTAGCGGGGAATTTGGCACATGCCGGAGCCTCAGTAGATTTAACAATTTTCTCCCTCCATTTAGCAGGGGTTTCTTCAATTTTGGGAGCTATTAATTTTATTACTACAACTATTAACATAAAACCCCCTGCTATATCTCAATACCAAACGCCCCTGTTTGTTTGATCCGTACTCATTACAGCTGTCCTTCTTCTTCTTTCCCTCCCTGTTCTAGCAGCCGGAATTACAATACTACTCACAGACCGAAATTTAAACACAACCTTCTTTGACCCTGCTGGTGGAGGTGACCCAGTATTATACCAACACCTATTCTGATTCTTTGGCCACCCAGAAGTCTACATTCTAATCCTTCCAGGATTTGGTATGATCTCGCACATTGTGACCTACTACTCAGGGAAAAAAGAGCCCTTCGGATACATAGGAATAGTCTGAGCAATGATATCCATTGGACTCTTAGGTTTTATTGTATGAGCCCACCACATATTTACAGTAGACTTAAATGTTGATACCCGAGCCTACTTCACCTCAGCAACAATAATTATCGCAATCCCAACAGGGGTTAAAGTATTTAGCTGACTAGCTACAATGCATGGAGGAACAATCAAATGAGACGCCCCAATGCTTTGAGCCCTTGGCTTTATTTTCCTATTTACTGTAGGCGGACTAACAGGGATCGTCCTTGCCAACTCTTCTTTAGACATCGTCCTTCACGATACCTATTATGTCGTAGCACACTTCCATTATGTTCTCTCAATAGGAGCAGTATTCGCAATTATAGGAGGCTTTGTTCATTGATTCCCGTTATTCACAGGGTACACCCTTCACGAAACATGAGCAAAAATCCACTTCGGCGTTATATTTGCAGGGGTTAACCTAACCTTCTTTCCCCAACACTTCCTAGGATTAGCGGGTATACCTCGACGTTATTCTGATTACCCAGATGCCTACACACTTTGAAACACCGTCTCATCTGTCGGCTCCTTAATTTCCCTAGTGGCGGTAATTATGATGATATTCATTATCTGAGAAGCATTCGCAGCAAAACGGGAAGTCACTCTAACAGAACTAACTTCAACAAATATTGAATGACTTCACGGATGCCCTCCCCCTTACCACACATTCGAAGAACCAGCCTTTGTACAAATTCATCCATCACATAATTAATCCGAGAAAAGAAGGAATCGAACCCCCATAATCTGATTTCAAGTCAGTCGCATCACCACTCTGCCATTTTCTTTTAAATCAACACCTAGAGACGTTAGTAAAACAATTACACCGCCTTGTCAAGACGGAATCACTGGTTAAACCCCGGTACATCTCATCATGGCACACCCATCACAATTAGGTTTTCAAGACGCAGCCTCTCCAATTATGGAAGAACTTTTGCACTTCCACGACCACACCCTCATAGCCGTATTCCTTATTAGTACGCTCGTTCTTTACATCATTACAATCATGATAACCACTAAACTAACCAACACCAACTCCATAGACGCCCAAGAAATCGAAATAGTTTGAACCATTATACCAGCAATTATCCTAATCATAATTGCCCTGCCGTCCCTACGAATTCTTTATCTTATAGACGAAGTAAATGACCCCCATCTTACAGTAAAAACAATCGGCCATCAATGATACTGAAGCTATGAATACACTAACTACGAAGACCTATCATTCGACTCGTACATAATCCCAACCAGCGATCTGACCCCAGGTCAATTCCGATTGTTAGAAGTCGACAACCGAATAGTAGTTCCCATGGAGTCTCCTATTCGGCTCTTAGTGACCGCTGAAGACGTTCTTCACTCCTGAGCTCTCCCATCCTTCGGAGTAAAAACAGATGCTATCCCAGGACGACTTAATCAAACATCATTCATCGCCACTCGACCAGGAGTATTCTACGGACAATGCTCAGAAATTTGCGGAGCTAATCACAGCTTCATACCGATCGTAGTCGAAGCAGTCCCACTAAACGACTTCGAGAACTGATCTTCATCAATACTAGAAGCCTCACTAAGAAGCTAAACAGGGCCAAGCGACAGCCTTTTAAGCTGTAGACTGGTGACTCCCAACCACCCTTAGTGATATGCCACAACTAAACCCAGGCCCATGATTCGCTATTCTAATTTTCTCGTGACTAGTTCTTCTTGTCATTATTCCCCCCAAAATTCTCAAACACAAAACATTCAATGAGCCAACCACACAAACAACAGAGAAACAAAAACCTAACCCTTGAAACTGACCATGAACTTAAGCTTCTTCGATCAATTTATGAGCCCTACACTCTTAGGAGTTCCTTTAATCGCCATTGCCATGCTAATCCCCTGACTCCTCTTCCCTAATCCCTCTAACCGATGACTAAACAACCGACTAATAACTCTCCAATCTTGATTTATTCACAACTTCACAAAACAAATCTTCCTCCCTATTAACACCCCGGGTCACAAATGAGCTCTTATTCTAGCCTCCCTAATACTTCTCCTTATATCCCTCAACCTTCTCGGACTTCTCCCCTACACCTTTACCCCAACGACCCAACTCTCCCTTAACATAGGCCTAGCTGTTCCCCTCTGATTAGCCACAGTCATTATTGGTCTCCGCAACCAACCAACTGTAGCCCTAGGCCACCTTTTACCCGAAGGGACCCCCACCCCTCTTATCCCAGTTCTTATTATTATCGAAACCATTAGTCTTTTCATCCGACCACTAGCCCTCGGAGTGCGGCTTACTGCTAATCTAACTGCTGGCCACCTTCTCATCCAGCTAATCGCAACCGCAGCATTCGTCTTACTTCCAATTATACCCACTGTGTCTATCCTAACATCAATTGTTCTGTTCCTATTAACCCTCCTAGAAGTAGCCGTAGCTATAATCCAAGCCTACGTATTTGTTTTACTTCTAAGCCTATACCTACAAGAAAACGTTTAATGGCACACCAAGCACACGCCTACCACATAGTTGACCCAAGCCCTTGACCCCTCACAGGAGCTGTCGCAGCCCTTCTACTCACATCAGGACTAGCTATATGATTCCACTTTGGATCATTGATCCTCCTTACACTAGGCCTAATCACCATAATCCTCACTATAATCCAATGATGACGAGACATCATTCGAGAAGGAACCTTCCAAGGACACCACACTCCTCCAGTTCAAAAAGGGCTCCGATACGGAATGATTCTATTCATCACATCCGAAGTATTCTTTTTCATTGGTTTCTTCTGGGCATTCTACAATTCAAGCCTTGCCCCCACTTACGAACTAGGAGAATGTTGACCACCAACAGGGATCACCCCCCTCAACCCATTCGAAGTTCCTCTACTTAACACAGCCGTACTCCTAGCTTCAGGGGTTACTGTCACATGAGCCCACCACAGCATCATACATGGAAATCGAAAAGAAGCAATCCAATCCCTAGGCCTAACTATCCTCTTAGGTCTCTACTTTACCGCTCTCCAAGCAATAGAATATTATGAAGCCCCTTTTACTATTGCCGACGGAGTTTACGGATCCACATTCTTCGTTGCCACAGGGTTCCACGGACTTCACGTCATTATCGGCTCTTTATTCTTATCCGTGTGCTTCATTCGACAAATCCAATACCACTTCACGTCAAAACATCACTTCGGCTTCGAAGCCGCCGCATGATATTGACATTTCGTTGACGTAGTCTGACTCTTCCTGTACGTCTCTATCTACTGATGAGGCTCATACTTTCTTAGTATCAACAAGTACACGTGACTTCCAATCACAAAGCCTCAGTTAAAATCTGAGAGAAAGTAATGACAGCCACTATTTTAGCCATTGCCACCGCCCTTTCCCTGATCCTTCTAACTGTAAGCTTTTGGCTCCCAATAATAACCCCCGACTCAGAAAAACTCTCCCCGTACGAATGCGGATTTGATCCACTGGGCTCTGCCCGATTACCATTCTCCATACGATTCTTCCTGATCGCAATCCTATTTCTCTTATTCGACCTTGAAATCGCCCTTCTTCTCCCCTCACCCTGAGCTGCGCAATTAAATTCTCCAACTACCACTATCATCTGAGCAACCTTAATTATTACCCTTCTAACTCTTGGGTTAATCTATGAATGAATTCAAGGAGGACTAGAATGGGCTGAATGGGAAGTTAGTCCAACCAAGACAGTTGATTTCGGCTCAACAAATTATGGTTAAACCCCATAACTACCCTATGACACTCGTACACTTCAGCTTTTGCTCAGCATTCACCCTAGGCCTTACAGGCCTAGCTCTTCATCGAGCCCACCTTCTGTCAGCCCTCCTATGCCTAGAAGGGGTTATACTGTCTATGTACGTTGGCCTCTCCTCATGACCCACTCAAATCTCTCTCTTCTCATTCTCCCTAGTTCCCATACTCATGTTGACTTTTTCAGCATGCGAAGCCGGAACAGGATTAGCCTTGATAGTTGCTACAACCCGAACCCACGGAACAGACAATCTACACAACCTCAACCTCCTACAATGCTAAAAATCTTAATCCCCACACTAATGCTTATCCCATCCACATGATTAATCAACAAAAAATGACTTTGACCATCTCTCACCTCCCAAAGCCTTATTATCTCTCTTCTCAGTCTCTCTTGATTTTTCAACCAAACAGAAACCACCCACTTCTCTAACCACCTTATATCAATTGACCAACTATCAACCCCGTTGCTAATCCTCACATGCTGACTTTTACCCCTCATAATCTTGGCCAGCCAAAACCACCTCTCAACAGAACCAATCTCACGTCAACGAACCTTCATTACTATATTAGTTTTCCTCCAGCTCTCTCTAATTATAGCATTTTCCGCAACTGAGTTAATCCTATTCTATATTATATTCGAAATCACACTTATCCCAACGCTGATTATTATTACCCGCTGAGGAAACCAAGCAGAACGACTAAATGCAGGCACTTACTTTTTATTCTACACCTTAGCAGGGTCCTTGCCCTTACTGGTCGCCCTTCTATCTCTGTACTCCTACACCGGCACCCTCTCACTAAGCCTTCTCCAACTTCTCCCTAACCACATCCCCCTCTCTTGAGCAAATAAACTATGATGATTCGCCTGCCTTCTTGCCTTTATAGTCAAGATACCTCTGTACGGCACCCATCTTTGACTCCCCAAAGCCCATGTAGAGGCCCCAATCGCTGGATCCATAGTCCTAGCCGCTATTCTTCTAAAACTAGGCGGATACGGCATTATCCGAATCTCAATTACACTGACACCCGCTATAAAAGACTTAGCGTACCCCTTCCTAATCTTATCTCTATGGGGCATTATTATGACAAGCTCAATCTGCTTGCGACAAACCGACTTAAAATCTATAATCGCCTACTCTTCAGTAAGCCACATAGGCCTTGTGATTTCAGCAGCAATAATCCAAACTCCATGAAGTCTTACTGGAGCAATAATTTTGATAATCGCCCACGGATTAATCTCATCTGCCCTATTCTGCCTTGCTAATACCAATTACGAACGCACACACAGCCGAGCCCTATTACTTTCCCGAGGCCTACAATCTATTCTTCCCCTGATAGGCACATGATGATTACTATCCAACCTAGCTAATATAGCTCTCCCCCCATCACCAAACCTAATAGGAGAAATCACCATCATAACCGCCCTATTCAACTGATCAAACTGAACTATTATTCTAACCGGAATCGGCACGCTTTTAACAGCAAGTTATTCCCTTTACATATTCCTTATTACCCAACGAGGCCCCACCCCAGAACATCTAACTGCAATTACCCCAACACACACTCGAGAGCACACCCTTATAACCCTCCACCTCATCCCTATCATTCCACTAATAATAAAACCAGAACTAATCTGAGGCCTATTCTTCTGTAGACATAGTTTAACTAAAACACTAGATTGTGATTCTAGAAACAGAGGTTAAACCCCTCTTGTCAACCGAACCAGACTGGAGATGCCAAGAACTGCTAATTACTTCGCACCGCGGTTCAATTCCGCGGCTTGTTCGGCTTTTAAAGGAAAACAGTCTCTCCGCTGGTCTTAGGAACCAGAAACTCTTGGTGCAAATCCAAGTAAAAGCTATGAATCTCCCCCTAATCTTTAACTCCTCCTTAATAATTACAATCACAACCCTTCTCACCCCGATTCTTCTAGCATCTACCTCACTAAACACCCAACACCTCCACAAAATAATTAAAACAGCAGTAAAAACCTCATTTTTCATTAGCCTGATCCCCCTTTCGATTTTCCTCGACCAAGGGTTAGAATCTATCACAACCAACTTTCACTGAATAAATATCAACTCTTTCGATATCAACATGAGTTTTAAATTCGACATCTACTCCTCAATCTTCCTCCCTATTGCCCTATTTGTAACATGATCAATTCTAGAGTTCGCCACATGATACATAGCATCAGACCCATTAATCACTCGATTCTTTAAATATCTCCTCACCTTCTTAGTAGCCATAGTTATTCTAGTCACAGCAAACAACTTCTTTCAACTGTTTATCGGTTGAGAAGGCGTTGGAATTATATCCTTCCTTCTTATTGGATGATGATACGCCCGAGCAGATGCCAACACCGCGGCCCTACAGGCCGTGATTTACAACCGAGTAGGAGACATTGGACTCATTCTAAGCATGGCCTGAGTGGCAATAAACCTAAACTCATGGGAAATACAACAAGTATTTATACTTAATCCCGAAAACCTCACCCTCCCCCTACTAGGACTAATTCTAGCAGCCACTGGAAAATCAGCTCAATTTGGCCTCCACCCGTGACTTCCGGCGGCAATAGAAGGCCCCACCCCTGTTTCAGCCCTACTACACTCAAGCACGATGGTTGTAGCCGGAATCTTCCTGCTAATTCGCATCCACCCCATAATCCAAAACAACAACACTGCATTAACAATTTGCCTATGCCTTGGGGCAATTACAACACTCTTCACAGCTGCTTGCGCCTTAACACAAAACGACATCAAAAAAATTGTGGCATTCTCTACATCCAGTCAACTTGGCCTCATGATAGTTACAATCGGACTTAATCTTCCTCAACTAGCATTCTTCCACATCTGCACCCACGCATTCTTCAAAGCCATACTATTCCTATGCTCGGGGTCTATTATTCACAGCCTAAATGACGAACAAGACATTCGTAAAATAGGCGGCCTACAAAACTCTCTCCCCACCACCACCACCTGCTTAACAATTGGGAGCCTTGCCCTTACCGGAACCCCCTTCCTAGCAGGATTCTTCTCTAAAGATGCAATCATTGAAGCCCTAAACACCTCTCAGACCAACGCATGAGCACTAGCCCTTACACTAATCGCTACATCATTCACAGCTGTTTATAGCTTTCGAATTATCTTCTTCGCCTCTATGGGTCACCCACGATCCAACCCTCTCTCACCTATTAATGAAAACAACCCTACAGTAATAAACCCTATTAAACGCCTAGCTTGAGGAAGCATTATCTCCGGACTTGTAATCGCATCAAACATACTCCCAATTAAATCTCCTATTATGACTATACCACTTATGGCGAAACAAGCAGCCATCCTGGTTACCATGGCCGGTCTAATTATCGCAATTGACCTCGCCAACCTCACCACTTCCATTAACACCCCGACCAAAACAAAAGTTCACTCTTTCTCTAACCTCCTTGGATTCTTCCCACTGATTATTCACCGACTCACACCAAAAACTAACCTAAACATAGCACAAAAAATCGCCACACACATTGTGGATATATCCTGATATGAAAAAGCTGGTCCTCAAGGACTAGCCAACCAGCAACTGCCAATAATTAAAACCACTTCAAACATTCAACAGGGATTAATCAAAACCTACCTCACCCTCTTCTTAATAACCTCTGCCATTTTAATCTCCCTACTCTAAAGCACGGAGACTTCCACTATAATGCCCCCGACTTAACTCAAACACCACAAACAAAGTTAATAACAACACTCACCCCCCTACAAACAACATTCATCCACCCCAAGAATACATCAAAGACACCCCAACTCAATCCCCACGAACCACATAACCCTCCAATCCTGCTAAACCCACAACTCCGTCCTCCTCTACACCGCCCTCTACCACATATCAAGTAACCACCCCTACCATATATGCCACTACGTAGCCCACCACCGACCAACTCCCCCAAGCCTCTGGATAAGGCTCCGCCGTCAAAGCAGCCGAATAGGCAAAAACCACCAACATCCCACCTAAATAAATTAAAAACAAAACAAGAGATAAAAAGGAAGACCCCAATCCAACAATCACTCAACAACCCGCACCGGCAGCCACAACTAAACCCAGAGCAGCATAATAAGGAGAAGGGTTTGAAGCAACAGCTACTAACCCTAGTACTAAGCCTACTATAAAAAAAGAAACTATATAAATCATAATTCCCATCAGGACTCTAACCAGAACCTGTGATCTGAAAAACCACTGTTGTTCTTCAACTATGGAAACTAATGGCACCAAACATTCGAAAATCTCATCCACTTATCAAAATTGTTAATAACTCATTTATTGACCTACCAACCCCATCAAACCTATCCTCGTGATGAAACTTCGGCTCCCTTCTAGGGGTCTGCTTAATTGCCCAGATCGCTACAGGTTTATTCCTAGCAATACACTACACAGCAGACACCTCTATAGCCTTCTCATCAGTCGCCCACATCTGCCGAGACGTTAACTACGGCTGACTAATCCGTAACCTTCACGCAAACGGCGCATCCTTCTTCTTTATCTGTATTTATCTACACATTGGCCGAGGGTTGTATTATGGATCATTCCTCTACAAAGAAACATGAAATATTGGAGTCATCCTCTTATTCCTAGTCATAGCCACTGCATTTGTCGGATACGTCCTCCCCTGAGGACAAATATCTTTCTGAGGGGCCACAGTAATTACTAATCTTCTCTCTGCTATTCCGTACATCGGAAACGTACTAGTCCAATGAATCTGGGGAGGATTCTCAGTAGACAACGCTACCTTAACCCGATTTTTTGCCTTCCACTTCCTCCTACCTTTCCTTATTGCAGGAGCCAGCATCCTCCACTTACTGTTCCTCCATGAAACTGGATCAACAAACCCCACAGGACTAAACTCGGACCCAGACAAAATCCCATTTCACCCATACTTTTCTTACAAAGACCTCCTGGGATTTCTAATTATACTAACCTCACTAACTCTCCTAGCAATATTTGCCCCGAACCTTCTAGGTGACCCAGAAAACTTCACCCCAGCCAATCCACTTGTTACCCCTCCACACATCAAGCCAGAATGGTACTTCCTGTTTGCCTATGCCATCCTCCGATCGATCCCAAATAAATTAGGCGGAGTCCTAGCCCTAGTCTTCTCAATTCTGATTCTGGCTCTAATGCCCCTCCTGCATACCTCTAAACAACGAAGCCTTATATTCCGACCACTCACACAAATCACCTTCTGAGCCTTAGTAGCTGACACCCTAATCCTCACATGAATCGGAGGACAACCAGTAGAAGACCCTTATATCATGATCGGCCAACTAGCCTCAGTAATTTACTTCGCCATCTTCCTGGTCTTAATCCCCACCATTGGATGAGTAGAAAACAAACTCCTCAACTGATAGTCCTGATAGCTTAACTTAAAGCATCGGTCTTGTAAGCCGAAGACTGGAGGCTAACGCCCTCCTCAAGACTTTCATTTTTGGCAGTTGCCAGCCCCCAATTCGAGGAAGAAGGAATCAAACCTCCACTATTGACCCCCAAAGCCAACATTCTATTTAAATTACCCCTCGAAGCAAAGGATATGCTCTATATACATACTATGCTTATAGAGCATTAATTTTTTAACCCCACGAATAATATTTATAGCTAAAATGAAATATCTAACATAGAGGATATGCTCTATATACATACTATGCTTATAGAGCATTAATTTTTTAACCCCACGAATAATATTTATAGCTAAAATGAAATATCTAACATAGAGGATATGCTCTATATACATACTATGCTTATAGAGCATTAATTTTTTAACCCCACGAATAATATTTTCAAACGAAAAGAAATCTCAACATTACCAGCATATAATCCCATCAAACAAAACACTAAGAAAACATAAAAACCTATACAGCTATCATGCAACTTTAATCCTTCATAAAAAATCTAGCATGAAGAAGGAATTTCCAAAAAAAACAACCAAGAAATCCCCAACACTACGAATATTAATCACAAATTTAAAAGAAATACTTACATTCCACAAACATTCAAATTCTAGATAAACTAAAAACCATCCAAACTAAAGTACATTACCAACACCAAATAATTAAAGATTCCCACCTTTAACTATTCTTTATTGAACATATACTCCATCAAACTGCGACAATCAAGAAAAAAAGCGATATTAAAAATAAACATCCAATACTTAACCTAAAAAACCCTATTTAGCTAAAAATGATCCACACCTTGAAATATAAGAACAAAAAGTAGAAGACGATTAACATTCATTATTTAAAACATGAAATGCAAATAATCATTAATGTGTAAAAACATGAATATTCATCACAACAATTCATGTTTTACAAACATATTATTATGCTTATTGAACATCTGAATTGCTTAACTGCACATTCGTACTGTTTCACTCAGAATATCACAAACAAATTTTATGGTCACTAGCATAATACAAACAACATTTTGTCATAGTAATAACCTTAAAATGATTTCTCTCATGACTATTAAATAACAACATAAAATTAATGTTAAAAACAAAAAAAAGATTAATCAACAATCATTATTATCAACCTTAAATGATTAATGAAAATGAATATTCTAAACAAAATAAAATTAATTCAAAAAACCTTTAACAATTATTAAAAGAACAGTATAAACCATAAAACCATGAAAAATGTTTATTAGACATAAATCCTTAATAAACAATCTCCGTGATCCCCCCTCCCATATAAATAACAAATAATTTATGGATAAAACATTAAAATATTTCCTGAACAATTAACTCAACCGGACCAAGCAATTGTATCTAGACCCTTTCTCACTTAACCTTGGTCCGGAAAGATGTCTGATGCTAGATGCCCTGAATCTACCGGACTACAATATTAGCCGGATTATTGATGAGGTTTAAAAAGCATCTGTCGGTAGTGAATCTGTGGGATCCTAATCTCAGACAGGTTTTAAATGAAATTCAGAAAAGCATCTCCCCTATGTTTAAATCCATTAATTCACTTTACCTGGCCTCAATCGAATTGGGTAACATCTGGTATTTTTTTTTTTGGTCGGCTTTCAATAGCATTTCAGTAGTGGGGCCGGTGCTTCAATTAAACCGGGTAGAACATATGGTGTATTGGCTAATTCGTAACAGATGTATTAGGCATGTGTACATTCATTAATGCATGACTGACATAAAAATTTAACTACCATAATGAATTCTCAGCTTTTTACCTATTTTCCACCCGGGGCCCCGATTAGTCTATTTTTAAAAAATTTTTTGCTGCGCTAAACCCCCCTACCCCCCAAATTAATTTTCTTGTATAAACCTTCCGTCTTCGTTAAACCCCTAAACCGAAAACCAGTCTCTACAATTAAACTAACCCATCTAGTCTTAGCCGCTTTACCTCAACATTGAACAGAAGAAAACCTTCTTCGCCGCTCAACTACACTCTAAAACTAGAAACGGGGTACCTTCCCTTAAACCCAAAAATCAAAGTATACTTATATATATATCGTTAAACTTTTTTCACTTATAGCAACCCCTGTGGAGCACACTTTTACCACCTTCTTTAGTACGTTATAACAATTTTCTCTGTTCCTCATTAACACT